>NC_138771.1:336149928-336294928 GCF_965119305.1 Pelophylax lessonae | reverse complement strand
ACTTGGGTAGGGTTTCTCCATTTACTCCAGCAAAGTGTGTGTGTGGGGGGGGGTGGTGGTGTGTGTGTGTGTGTGTGTGTGTGTGTGTGTGTGTGTGTGGGGGGGGGGGGGTGGTGTGTGTGTGTGGGGGGGGGTGGGTGGTGGTGTGTGTGTGTGTGTGTGTGTGTGTGTGGGGGGGGGGGGGTGGTGTGTGTGTGGGGGGGGGGTGTGTGTGTGTGTGTGGGGTGTGTGTGTGTGTGGGGTGTGTGTGTGTGTGTGGGGTGGTGTGTGTGTGTGTGGGGTGGTGTGTGTGTGTGGGGTGGTGTGTGTGTGTGGGGTGGTGTGTGTGTGTGGGGTGGTGTGTGTGTGGGGTGGTGTGTGTGTGTGTGGGGTTGTGTGTGTGTGGGGGGGGGGTGGTGTGTGTGTGTGTGTGTGGGGGGGGGGTGGTGTGTGTGTGGTGGGGGGGTGTGGTGTGTGTGTGTGTGTGTGGGGGGGGGGGGGTGGTGTGTGTGTGTGTGTGTGTGTGTGTGTGTGGGGGGGGGGGTGGTGTGTGGGGGGGGGGTGGTGTGTGGGGGGGGGGGGTGGTGTGTGTGTGTGTGTGTGGGGGGGGGGGTGGTGTGTGTGTGTGTGTGGGTGGTGTGTGTGTGTGTGTGTGTGTGTGGGTGGTGTGTGTGTGGGGGGGGGTGGTGTGGTGTGTGTGTGTGTGTGTGGGTGGGGGTGTGTGTGTGGGGGGGGGGGGTTGTGTGTGGGCTAAATTGTAAGAAAAAATTAAAGTGTTTATGTATATATTTAGCTAAAAATATATAAATTAAGGAATAATACAAAATTTCCATTCAGTCGCTGTGGATGAATGTAACCAAAACATTTAATAAAAAAATCACTAAAAATGATTACTAAATAAAAGATTGCTACAGCGCTCACTCACCTTTTTAGTTGGCTTAGGTCAGTGATGAACCTTGGCAACACAGGTGTTTTGTAACATTTCCCATGATGCTCACCTACACTGCAGAGTACATGAGC
The DNA here is from genome assembly GCF_965119305.1 of Pelophylax lessonae. Taxonomy (NCBI): domain Eukaryota; kingdom Metazoa; phylum Chordata; class Amphibia; order Anura; family Ranidae; genus Pelophylax; species Pelophylax lessonae. The sequence continues at coordinate 336,293,929 of NC_138771.1, read as the reverse complement.
ATTTTGGGAAATGTAGGGCAAAAACATCTTGGGGGGGGGGGGGGTTAAGGGGTACCATCACTGGCCTAGGTAAAACATTTCCAATACATTTTAGTTGTCTGTGTGCGCCATTTTTTAAAATAAAGCAAAATCTCTTTACAATAAATTGCAAATGGCACATTGGCGTTCGCCCTGGACCAGAAATGACACCAAATTGGCTTGCACACATTCCAGCAAGTGGTCACAATCAACTGGCTAATCATGGTGAGGGCCACTTTCAGCTGTGAAGAAATGGCATTCATATGCAAAGTAAGTGTGTGTGTGTGTGTGGGGGGGGGGGGGTCTGTGCTTGTAATCAGAGCATTGATTACCAGTGCAGCCCCTTGGGGGATGCCACTAGAGCCACCAGGGATGCCCACCCATGCCACCATTGATGCCAATCAGTGCTCAGGGAACCTGTTAGTGCCCTCCTCATCAGTGCTGCCCATCATTACCATCTTTCAGTGCTGCCCACCAGTGCCAATCATTGCCCATCAGTGCCACCTATCAATGCCCATCAATGCTGCATATCAGTGCCACCTATCTATCTATCTATCTATCTATCTATCTATCTATCTATCTATCTATCTATCTATCTATCTATCTATGCTGCATATTAGTGTCTCATCAGTGCCTGCCAGCGCAGCCTCATCAATGCTCGTCAGTGCAACAAAAAACATATTGATTTACCAAATTTTATTACATAAACAAAAACACATTATTTTAGGGTTCAAACATTTAGGTCTTCTTTTTGCCAATAGAAAAAAAAACCTTGCAGTGATCAAATACCACCAAAAGAAAGCACTATTTTTTATGAAAATACTGTCATACATTTGTGTTAGGTACAGGGTTGCATGACCGCACAATTGTCATTCAAAATGCAACAGTATAAAAAGCTGAAAATTGGCCTGGGCAGGAAGGGGTGTAACTGCCCTGTAAGGAAGTGGTTAACTATTGAAACATGGGAATAAATATTCCAGGGGTAATCATGCTCAGCTCAATGGTTTAGTGGTTAGTGTTCCTGGCTATAAACACTGAGAGCATGAGTTCAAATCCCAAGTGTGCCATCACCTTCTTAAATTTTAGACAGCTATAAATAAATACTGAAACTTGGCAAATGCATAATTGCACCCTGCACATATGCATGTTTGTTTCTTGAATATACAAGGCCATTGACATGCAATTTTAGGTGATGTAGCCAATGTATTACTATGTGGCCAAAAAAATATTATGGCACACAGGGTGTTATCATGGTTGGGCCTTGAACTCATGACCTAGCAATCTTTAGCTGTGAGCTTAGCCCACTACACCAAAGTGCTGAATACAATCAGATATGCCTGAAAGTTTCAGATGAATAAAGAATGAAGACTGCTAATTAGACAGCTGTGTAGTCTGCTATTAGAAAATCTAAAGGTTAAAACACATAAGATACATAACTATACCTTAAAATTAAAATAAACCATAATAAATGACATTGCTGTGTAATAGTGATTCAGAATAGACAAATTTCCTTTTATGAAAAACACAAAGGGAATTTGGCTAACTCCAAACTCAAATTCAGCCTAAGTTAACTCCAAACCCGAATTCAGTCTAAGTTAACTCCAACTCCAAATTCATTAAAGCATCTAGTTGATGGTTTAACTCCAGCCACTTACCTAATTAGGATGCAATGAGTTTAGGCTGGAGTTATTTCTGGAGAAGTGAGCAGCTCTACTCCAAACTTATACTGAATTAGGCCCTATGTAACTATGTAAGAGATGGGGAAGAAGATGTCTGCTTGACCTTGTCCATGCCAGTAAAGCATGTTGTGATAAAGCAAAAACCATAGGCTTGTGCAGCCTGAATATTTACATGTCTTGTGAGGAGGAGACGCATCCTGGAACGTCTTGTGCCTGTGGTTGTTTGCTTCCATGAGGTTGCCTAGAGTGGTTCCATTTATAAGTTTCAATGTATGAAAACATGTACACCTGGAAGTGTGTTAGATGATAACTTTTCTTTATTGGCTATAGCTCTTGAGGATAGTGAAGATAAGATTTATCACAGGTGGGCTGATAAATATAAATTGTCCTTAAGGTTTCATTTTTTTTTCTTCACAGTCTGGACATTCACATTGCACTGACTACACTTGAGGCTATTATAACGAAACTATAAAAAATCACAAGCAAGGAGCCTTTTTTTTTGCCTGCTATGTATTTTCTGCAATTCTAAACAAATGTAACTGCCTGCTATATATTTTCTTTAGAATGTACTACACTGAGCTACACATATGCAGTATATTTCTCTTACGTCCTCCGACAGTCGCCGCCTCTTCATATTCGTCACATATGGGGTATTAGACTTTGCTCCGAAGGAGTAGCTAGGCAACAGAATATGTTAACAATAAAGCTTTAACATATCCCACCCTCAAGGGGTGGTCCCCTCAGTCAATACCCTCCTACTTCCTGCAACCATATCTCAGTTTTAATGTCTAGCTTGTCAGGAGTGGCTGGCTCTCTCTGTGCTGGGACTTTTTGTCCCAGACTCTTTCTTCTTTTTAATATTTTGTTTGAGTTTTTTTCTCTACCTTTACTTAGCTGTTATTTTTGTCAGCATTAGTTAGTTCTTCGGACGAAGAGGATCATGCGGACTGGGTCTCGGGCTGATCCCCCTGATCGCAGGTCGTGGGTCAGTGGCTTCCCAGTCTGCCATCGAGCGTTCAGCCAGGTAACGCTCCTGGCACAGTGAACGACCCATCCCTGTTCGGTGCAGGGATGATTGGTGAGGTGGCTACCTCACCGGACGCTGTGCGGTTTCTTAACCGCCATTGTGTGCGTCTTGAATTGCGACTCTCCCTGCCTCATGTGCAGCGGCTTGTTCGCCTGTGCGGGTTCCCCACGCCATGTGAGGTAAGTGTATCTATGTGGGGACCTGTCTGTCTGGGGGGGGTCTCAGTCTGGGACTGTGTAACCTGCCTTTATTCACACTGCTTGTCTCCCTATCTCTCGGCTGCATGCTGTGGGCTGCAAGGGGGGGGGGGGGAGCTGTGTGACACTGTGTGTGTCAGGCTGGGCAGTGTGGGAAGCTGTGTGCTGTGGGGCATGTTTTTATGGCATGTTGGGGCATATACAGCGATCGCTGCGGCGATCTAACATGTATCCATATACTGGGATAAAATTGTGTGTGTTTTTATGCACTATGGAGCGGCGATTTCGGCGCCAAACGACGCCATTTTACCGGCGCCCGCTCCGGCCGCATGGTTTACATGCACGGCGGCCATTTTCTTGTAGCCTCCATAGGCTTACACAGAGCGCCCTGGCAGCATCACTTCCTCTTTCCTGGAACACCGATCGAGGCAGCAGCAGCAGCGGGGTCTCCTCAGGTTTTATCCTTCTATTCCTGTTTGCCATTGCCTGTCTTCAGTCTGTATATTCCCTGTGGGGGTCTCATTGTGCCTGAGTGTGGTGCGGTGGGCTGCGCTTGCCGCGCTTGCTGAAAGGGGGCAGTTAACCCTTGGTTGTCTGGCATACAGGGGCAATGGATTCTCAGGAGGGCAAGTTTCCCACAGTATTGGTGGAAAGCCAGGGGACCGCTGTTTCCCCCCCAGGGGGGGATTTAGCCACTATTGTGGCTGGCCTTGCTGCCCAGGTGCAAATGCTGGTGGCTGCTCAATCTACTAAACGGCCCAGAGTTGCTCTGTCCTCTGATTCTGAGGGTGAAGGTGATGGGGCTGTTCTGGCAGGGACCCCCTTATCGGGGTCCCGCTCCTCTCTTGATCTAGTGGGATCTGAGGTGGAGGCTGAAGTTGAGGGGGTCGATAATTCTCCCCCTGGCTCGCCTGAAGAGCTTGCAATCATGGATGAGTTGATTGCTTCCATTAAGCAAACGCTGCGTTTGCAGGACGAAGTGTGTCCCCCCGCTGCCTTGGCGGCTTATGGGACGCAGAGAAAACGCAGGACGCCGCAGGTTTTTCCCTGCAATGCTGATTTTCAGCGCGCTGTTAAAGATCAATGGCGCGATCTGCGCAAACCTTTTGCGGTACCAAGTAAATTCAAGCTGCGTTATCCTTTCTCGCCTGCCACTGATGAACGGTGGTGTGTGCCTCCGCCAGTGGATCATGCAATTGCGGTTTTGAACAAAGCCACTGCGATTCCTGCAGAGGGTTCCCCTGTTTTCCGTGATGCCACGGATAGGAGACTGGAGTCTCTTGCCCGTCATACTTATTCTGTTACGGGTTCTATGCTTAAGGCTCTGTTTGCTTCTCTCATGGCGGCCCAGGCGATCGCAAGTTGGACGCAGATGCTTAGGCGCGTCCTAGTGGCCGATTCGGCCTCGGCGGCGACCCTGGATATGGTGGATCAGATCCACCAGGGTGTCATGTATCTGTGTGATGCGGACCTGGACCTGATTCCGTTGGCTGCACGTGTGCACAGCGTGGCGGTGTTGTCTCGCCGCCTGGTTTGGTTGAAATGTTGGGCGGTGGACCAATCTTCACGTAAAACCTTAGCCAATCTGCCTTATGATGGGTCTCGCCTTTTTGGGGAGTCCCTGGATGTGTTGATTAAGGGGATCACCGGGGGTAAGAGCACTCTCTTGCCCCATTTCCCCAAGGCTAAGGGGGCTTCTGGGAAGAAGCATGCGAATTTTCGGCCCCCTCAGGGGTCCTTTCGTGCCTTTCGGCCGCACTACAAGGGCAAACCGTTCAAAGGCCAAGGCTCTCAGAAGAAGCCCTGGTCTGGGAAACAGAAGTCCGGCCAATCCGGACCTGCGGCCCATAACAGTTCGGCCTGAAGGGGCGCCCTCACCCAGTTTTGGGGTGGGGGGACGCTTGCTCGGTTTTCTTCAGCCCTGGTTGGCCCGTGTGCGGGACAGATGGGTTCTGGAAATCGTTCGATCTGGGTACAAGATCGAGTTTCTCTCTCGGCCGGATAGCAGATTTTTTCCCTCAAATCTACAACTGTCTCCAGAGCGCCTGCGGGATCTGCACCTGGCGGTGCGGGACCTGAGGGCTCAGGGTGTGGTGGTTCCGGTGCCTCATCGGGACAGATTTCGGGGGTTTTATTCCAATCTGTTCACCGTGCCCAGGAAGGAGGGCAAGGTTCGTCCGATTCTGGACTTGAAAGCTCTGAACCGCTCTGTGCGGGTTCGCAAGTTCCGCATGGAGTCCCTGCGCTCGGTGGTGGCTGCCCTGGTTCCGGGGGAATTCATGGCCTCCATCGATTTGAAGGATGCGTACCTTCACATCCCCATATTCGAGGGGCATCAGAGATACCTTCGATTTGCCATTGCGGAGGATCACTACCAGTTCGTGGCGTTGCCCTTTGGGCTCGCCTCGGCTCCGCGGGTCTTCACCAAGGTGCTTGCACCGGTTCTGGCATTATTGAGGGCCCAGGGCATTTCTGTCCTGGGGTATCTGGACGACATTCTGATTCGGTCTGCGACCAGTCAGGGTCTGGAGAAGGACCTGTCTGTCACAATGCAAACTCTGCAGGAGTTCGGTTGGACGATAAATGTTCCAAAGTCGACACTGAGTCCGTCGGTTCGTCTTCCCTATCTGGGAATGATACTGGACTCGGTGCAGGCGAAGGTCTTCCTGCCGGAAGACAAACTCAGGACTCTTCAGGAGGAAGTCAGGTCCCTCAGGGACGTTCCACACTCGTCTCTGCGGACGTGTATGAGATGTCTGGGATTGATGGTCTCGGCCTTCGAGGCGATTCCTTTCGCTCAGTTTCACACGCGGGGTCTCCAGGCGGAGATCCTGTCCAAGTGGGACGGGCGACCTCAATCTCTGGATCTTCAGATCTCGTTGAGTCGTCGCACCAGGGAAAACCTTCTGTGGTGGCTCCAGTCCCCGTTGGTGTCCGGGGGCAAGTCGTTTCGTCCGATCTCGTGGACGATAATCACTACGGATGCCAGCCTGTCGGGCTGGGGTGGTGTTCTGGGCGTTCTGTCCGCCCAGGGGACCTGGTCGGAGGGGGAGTCTTCCCTCCCGATCAACATTCTGGAATTACGTGCGATAAGGCTCTGTCTTCATCGCTGGACGGACCGGCTGCAGGGCTGCCCGGTTCGGGTGCAGACGGACAATGCCACGGCGGTGGCCTACATCAACCACCAAGGGGGCACCAGGAGTGCCCGAGCGGCTCGAGAAGTGGCCGACATTCTGTCTTGGGCCGAGACTCATGTCCCGGCGATAACGGCGGTTCACATTCCGGGAGTGGAGAACTGGCAGGCGGACTATCTGAGTCGCCAGACCCTGGATCAGGGGGAATGGTCTCTCCATCCGGCTGTCTTCCAGATGTTGTGCGCGAAGTGGGGTTTTCCAGATGTGGACCTGTTCGCGTCTCGCCTCAACTACAAGGTGAAGAGGTTCGTGGCAAGGACGCGCGACCCTCGGGCAGACGCGTCGGACGCGTTAGTGGCCCCGTGGCATCAGTACAGGCTGATGTACGCTTTTCCACCGATTCAGTTGCTGTCCAGGTTCCTTCGCAGGTTACACTCGGAACGCGGCACGGTGATTCTTGTGGCACCGGACTGGCCTCGCCGGTCCTGGTACGCAGACCTCGTGAATCTGGCGGTCGACGCCCCCTGGCGTCTGCCTCTTCGAGACGATCTACTGTCTCAAGGACCGATTTACCATCCTGCTTTACAGTCGCTGGCTTTGACGGCCTGGCTGTTGAGACCGAGGTCCTGAAGGAGAAGGGTCTCTCTCCAGAGGTCGTTCATACCTTGATCAACGCGAGGAAGTCTTCCTCGGGAAAGGTTTATTACCGTACTTGGAAGGCCTATTTTGCCTGGTGTGAGTCCAGGGGGTTTTCACCCCGCACGTACTCGGTTTCCCGTGTGCTGTCTTTCCTTCAGACGGGTGTCGATCAGCGTTTGGCGCTGGCCACGATAAAGGGTCAGGTGTCTGCGCTGGCCGTTCTGTTTCAACGTCCCGTGGCTTCCAACTCATTGGTGGGCACTTTTATTCAGGGTGTGCGGCATCTGGTTCCTCCTAGGAGGGATCCTTTGCCCCCCTGGGACTTGAATCTAGTTCTTTCTGTGTTACAACGTGCTCCTTTTGAACAGATCAGGGAGATCTCGTTGTCTCTGTTATCCAAAAAGGTCGCCTTTTTGGTGGCGATCACTTCGGCTCGCAGAGTGTCGGAACTGGCGGCTTTGTCCTGCAAGTCTCCGTACCTGGTTGTTCATTTGGATAAGGTGGTCTTGCGACCTAATCCTTCTTTTCTGCCGAAACGAGTTTCGGAATTCCATCTTAACGAGGATATTGTTTTGCCTTCGTTGTGCACGAAGCCTAAACATCCAAAGGAGGTGAGATTGCACTCTCTGGATGTTGTTCGGGCGATTAGGGTTTACCTTAAATCGACTGAGTCTTTTCGTAAGACGGACTCCTTGTTTGTTCTTCCAGAGGGTCCTCGGAAGGGCATGGCGGCTTCGGCCTCTACCATCGCCAAATGGATCAGGCAGACCATTGAACAGGCCTATGCCTTGCAGGGGAAGGTTCCCCCTGTGCCTGTGAAGGCGCACTCTACTAGATCACTGAGTACGTCTTGGGCCTGCCGTCATGGGGCTTCTGTAGCCCAGGTGTGTAAGGCGGCGACTTGGTCGACCGTGCACACTTTTACAAAATTCTACAAAGTAGATGTTCAGGCATCGGCGGATGCTTCCTTTGGCCGCAAGGTTCTTAGTGCGGCTGTTCCATAGGGTCCCTTGTTGGGGACTCCTGGCTGTTGGGATATCTTTGTATTCCCTGGTTTTTTTGTCTTTTCCTGGGTTGTTGCTCCTGTTGAGCACTTGTTTTTGCTGTTGCCCAGCTGGTTTCCTTCCTTTGGTAAGGTTCCTTTCTTTGATGTGGAGACTGCGTTGCCTTTCGGCGCGGATGCGTTTCCCACCCCTCATGTTTGCACTGCTTTGGGACGTCCCCATATGTGACGAATATGAAGAGGCGGCGACTGTCGGAGGACGTAAGAGAAAACGGAATTTTTGTAAAATCTTACCTGTAAAATTCCTTTCTCTGAGTCCTCCGACAGTCGCCGCCCCCACCCCTCTTTTGGGGTTTGAATGTATACTCTACTGCTATTCCACTAAAACTGAGATATGGTTGCAGGAAGTAGGAGGGTATTGACTGAGGGGACCACCCCTTGAGGGTGGGATATGTTAAAGCTTTATTGTTAACATATTCTGTTGCCTAGCTACTCCTTCGGAGCAAAGTCTAATACCCCATATGTGACGAATATGAAGAGGCGGCGACTGTCGGAGGACTCAGAGAAAGGAATTTTACAGGTAAGATTTTACAAAAATTCAGTTTTTTGGCACACCTACAGTACCTTGATGCCAGAATGAATTAATTCCCATGCACAAATGCAGGAGTTACATCATTCCAGCTCAGCCAATCAAGTTGCCTGAAGGTCCCAGACCTGGAAGAAGTCTATTTGAAGACGTTGACATTGGCAAGGGAGCAAGGGGAGGTGATAGAAGAAGCTTAGGTGAAGACATTGACATTGGCAAAGGAGCAAGAGGAGGTTCATTTGGTTCCATTTTAAAGCGGGCCTTTACTCAAAAGTAAAACTTTGCAGAATTTTAATCCTCCATCTAAAAAAAAAAAAAAAAGAATCTTCCTCCAAGGAGCCAGAAGAAAAAGGCAGAGTGAGTGCAGTGAAAGGGACTGGCCAGCAAGGGTTAACATGTGGCTTTGGATTAGAGGTCCCCAAAGCAGAAAAGACTCCAGCAGGGGACCTGGATTGTGGGAATAAAGTGAGTGTAAAGGCCTGTACACACGTGCAGATTGTCGGCCGTAAAGATTCTCGGCTTGTTAGTATGATGCTTCCGACAGCCGACAGCGCACTTTCAGCCTAACAGAATCTGTCGTGCAAGCATTAAATTTTTGTATGCCGACACCAGAACGGCCGATTGTTCGCCAGTCAGTACAGGATTCGGCCGACAGACAGCAGATTTGCAAGACTGGGCATGCTCAGAAAAGAAAAAACACACGGAAAGTTAACCATCACATGACATCACTTCTGCAGTCGGCTGTTGTTGGCCGACAACATTCGTGTGCAGTCTTTTGCACTTTTCAGCGGACACGACAGCCCGGGGACAAAAGACGGCCGATCGTTCGGCCGACGATCGGTACGTGTGTACGGGGCATAACTGACTTGAGTGTCTCATATTCAAAGCTCCCAACTGTCCCTCATTTGGAACAAAGTCCCTCTTTCCTCCTCATTTGTCCCTCATTTTGGTCAGATCTATATAGTTGTATATATAATGCATTATTTATCTTTCAAAAAGTGTTTCCCAGTGCTAAAACCTTTCATCCAATTTCTAAATTGCTGCATTTGTAAATTTTAAAAGCCAGTAAAAAGGAATAGTAGTGGTATAAAAGGCACTTGTAGGTTTAACTAATCTTTTTTTTTTTATATAATGCTCCTTTAAGGAGGCATGGCAGGGGCATGTGTCAGAGGCATAACTAGAACCTTCAGGGCCCCGGTGCAAGAAACCATGAAGGGCCCCCCCGGACCCCTGGCCGGGGGCCCTTCTCTTCAAGCCTGGGGCTCTTTACCACTGATCCTGGGGCCCTTTACTCTCGTTGTGGGGCCCTTTATTACGGTCCTGCAGCGGGATCCTTTCACAAGTTCTGCGGTGGGCCCCCTTCCTGCCATCTTGGGGACTCCCAATGGTGGTGGAATGCCAGGGCTCGGTCACAAGTGTGACCTTTGCGATCCTGGAAGTTCACCCACTGGTGTCAGTAGTTTTTATTTTTTGGTACTTTAATTGTATTATTTTTTATCATTTTATTTTATTTTTTTACAATGTCACTGACTAGGACCCTGTCCATTCAGAAAAGGAAGGAGCTGGTAAATTACATATTTACTGACCCCTTCCTGATTCTCTATTGTGACACATCCCCTGCAGCAGCCGGCAGGAGAGGGGAGGGAGCACAGTGGGGGAAGAGGGGGGCAGCACAGTAGGGGGGGGCGACCGAGGGAAGCACAATGGGGCCCAAAGACAGCAGAACACAAGTGAACTAAATAGGAGGAGTGGCAGGGGTAGCGAACAGAGGAACCAATCTCCTCCATTTTCCTCCTACAGCTGCAGGAGGAAAAAGGAGGACAGTGATTTCTCTACATGCTGCCCCCGCCGCCCCTCCTATACAGGTGTACAGGAGAGCCGCACAGGCCCCCTGGAGCATGAGGCCCGGTTGCGATTGCAACCCCTGCAACCCCTGTAGTTACGCCCCTGGCATGTGTCCTATGCCCACATACTTTTGCTAAAAGGCGTCCCTCGTTCCCATCTCAAAAAGTTGGGAGGTATACATACTTTCCTGTTCTGTGCAATGGTATTGCAGCCTCGATCCTCTTCTTCTTGGTTTTCCCACGGACACACCTGGTTCCTCCCCTTTGCCATGTGCCCCCAAAGCAAGCCACCTGCTATGGGGCACATGTGCATGCTCGCTCCTGAGCCCCACTCTGTGTGTTTATTGACAAACAGAACGAAGCTTTGCCCTGTCCCCCCGCTTCCTCCTCACTGACTGGGATTAACAGCAGCAGAAGCCGATGGCTCCTGCTACTGTGTCTGAGCCAATGAGGAGGGAGAGAGCCAAGAGTGCTGCTGCCCCTGTGCACATCACTGGATTGAGATTGAGATAAGGCTCAGGTAAGTATGGGGGGGTGAGGGGGAAGCTGCATGCAAAAGGTTTTTTACCTTTACCAAAAAACCGTCTGTCTTTACAACCACTTTAACTTGTCCCATAGCACTAGTAATTTTTCTGGAAAGTTTAAGAAAGTTTAAGAATCCAGAACAACTCTTTGAAAATCTAGGATTGCTGGCAAACTTGTTGAATAGTATAATACTTTCATGTCAGAAAGTGATCTCAAATAGAGTCAGTCTTAAAAAATTAAATTAGTGGTTTTATGTTGTCTTCTAGGGTGAATCAAGGTCTACGGAGCAGATACTATCCGCTATCAGTTTGTATCTTTGGCTTATTTTCAAAGCAACTGGGTATCTTCAAAACCCAGCACTCCATTATGCAAATATCGAGCACAGTTTTCATGGTTGAGCCTTGGTGTGCCTTTTTCCTATTGGCCATTGAGGCTGCCCATTTGGCTGGTTGTAATATGTGGAGGGCAAAAGGAGGCAGGCCAGGACTTTATGACTGTAGCTGTGGTTAATATTTCCATAACAGAACACCTGTTATGCAAGGCACACTGGAAATAAAAGGAAGCACCTGTACTGTATACACAATCCACTTTAAGAGGTAAAGTACTGTATATCCATAAGTTCACTTTAAATTTAAACTGTCACTTTGCAGGCTCTCAAATATAAGAGTTAAGACTACACTTTACAGAGGGGCCTTGATGATGCAGTGCGGCTACATCTGCAAATACACTATATTGTCAGAAGTTTTGGGACACCTGCCTTTACACACACATGAACTTTGATGGCACCCCAGTCTTTGTCCATAGGGTTCAATATTGAGTTGGTCCACCCTTTGCAGCTATAACAGCTTCAACTCTTCTGGTAAGGCTGTCCACAAGGTTTAGGAGTGTGTCTATAGGAATGCTTGACCATTCTTCCAGAAACGCATTTGTGAGGTCATACGCTGATGTTGGATGAGAAGGCCTGGCTCGCAGTCTCCACTCTAATTCATCCCAAAGGTGTTTTATCGGGTTGAGGTCAGGACTCTGTGCAGGCCAGTCAAGTTCCTCCACCCCAAACTCACTAATCTCTGTCTTTATGGACCTTGCTTTGTGCACTGGCCCAAACCATTTGGTTGAGGGGAATTATGTTGTGGGTTTTTTTTTCGGGGGTTGGGCTTGGCCCCTTAGTTCCAATGAAGGGAACTCTTAAGGCGTCAGCATACCAAGACATTTTGGACAATTTCATGCTCCCAACTTTGTGGGAACAGTTTGGGGAGGGCCTCTTCATGTTCCAACATGACTGCACACCAGTGCACAAATAAAAATCCATAAAGACATGGATGTGCGAGTTTGGGGTGGAGGAACTTGACTGGACTGCACAGAGCTCTGACATCAACCTGATAAGCCGGGGTGGCTAAGTGACAGGACCTTCCTGCCTTCTCAAATCCCCACAGTTTCCTATTGGCCAATGAGGCTGCCCATCCTAGTGATGGACCGGTAGGAACATGGGGGACAGGAGAGAGCAACAAACTCCAACACTAACCGGAAGTGCTAGACCTTTTCCTGTTATGAAAGGCATGACTTTTAGAATAGCAGCAGGGAATAAAAGCTGCAGTATTTATGACCTCCAAATGCCTACATTGTATACTTGCTGCCTCTAAAACTTTTGATTTACTCAAATTATCAAGGTTGTAACTTGGATTTAATCACTTTAATGTTTTGGAAATATACAATTGTGTATTAAGCTGCATTTATGTTAATTTGTACCTGAAAGTCTGCCAAGGTTTGTGTGTAAATCAATTTAATAATAGTAGATGTACCATTAGAAATGAAATTTTACACTAAAATTTCAGAGCAGTTAAAGTAAAATATACAAAAAAGACTCCGCTAATAGAAGCAGCTGTGCAAAAAAATGTTGATTAGCCTTTATGAAAATGTTTTTAAACAACAATTTTGTTCAGCAAGATGATATTTAACAGTTTTTCTTCATTTGCTTTAAAATTCAATTTCCACGTGACATTAAGGTTTAAGTTTTCCTCTGCACATATATGTTTACTGGTCTTGGTAGTTGTAAAACAGCAACATAGTGCTCTGTAAATATATTTTTTGATAATTTGATGACATTATACAGTTGGGTTTTGTATCTTTGTGTTTCAGAAATTTTTGTGAAATGATATACTTTTTCAGGTGATTATTCTTCAACTGATAACAAAGAAAATATATATTTTTGAAAAAACAATATTGGACCCATCCTGCCACTGGGCTTATATCCCATATGTCACCTGGTAATGGGCCGGATGGTTTCTCTCTACAGTGGTCTAATGTATTTTCTAATGAGTACTGCAATACTTTTATCAATGTCTGTCTGGTAATTGTCCACTGAGAAGGTCTTTCTGAGGACATAAATTATGCATTTCTCTCATGATGTTACAGCCTTGAGTCTTCCTTTTGTGGGATAATATTTCCCAGTGGTGTCCATGGTGACCTCTTCCAATGGCTACAGACTTAGTACAAGGTCTTCATACAGTTATCATCTTAGCTAGGTAGTCAGTTGGCTGATACTGCAGGAAAGAGTGTTCAACCAATAGCTCTTTCCCACAGAAAATCCTGTATAGAATCAGTGGAGTCACCAAACAGCCCCATATTCAACTACTTACCAAGTAAAAACATTCACTGCGTATCTACTGACATAGATATATTGTAGAAGCAAGCAATGTACAGATCCACAAGGGAGGGAAAGGAGCAACATCTAGTATAACTTGGTACCTAAGTCCCAGAGGGCCCACGTGCAACCGTACAGTCTATGGTATGTCTGCCCCTATATAGAAGTGTAACACCATAAGGGCTCATTCACACGTGCGGCTAACATAGGCGCTCCTCTGAAAAGTGATGCAGTACTATTGGCCACACGCAATTACATTTTTGCTCTAGTATCTGTACAATTGTTTTCTTTGTGTCCTAGTGGTGAACTGAAATCCCACATCAAGGTAAGTGAAATGCACACTCACCAGACTATAAACCTCAGCAAACTATGGTATGACCTCTTGATAAACCAGTTTCATGCACTCTGCACTCTGAGCAACTGGTGGACTGATCTCTTTCATGGCTCTGCTGCAGAAAGCTGATTGCTCTAATCCCAGGATGAAATTGCCGAATTCCACTTCACATGGGAGCCTGATTCTTAGCATGGGAATGTGCTCTCCACCAAAACAATATAATACAGATTAGCTGCAGCCAGAAACTCGGCAGAAACACCATCCCTAGATGCATGATCAGAGTTGTATAAAGTACTCGAAACCCATACTTGAGTAAAAGTACAAGTGCTCGATCAAAAAGTGACTTGAGTAGAAGTACTAAAGTATTCAACATTTTTTGTACTTAAGTATTGCAAGTAGTTTTTTTTTTTTAATTTTGCTACTCAAGTACTGAAAGTAAAAGTACAAGTACTGTGTTATGTAGTTATTAAAGAAAGAAGTCAAAAGTTTGAACATCATATTGTTTTTTATTATTTCAAATGCAGCTTTTATTTATACATACAGTAGCATTTATTTTCGTATGCGCTGATAATACACATGTTTTGAGCTTCATGAAACCTGCCATCTACTGTTCTAGCAGTGGTCATATTTATAATTGTAATGAGTAACTATACAGCACAAAAAAAAAATATTGGAGTAGAAGTATTGAAATCATTGAAAAAATGTAGTGAAGTAAAAGTGGAAGTAGGAGAAAAAAAATTATACTCCTGGAAAGTACAGATACCGCCTTTCGGTACTTAAGTACAGTAGTGAAGTAGTTCTACTTAGTTACTATACATCTCTGTGCATGATATGTGATCAGCAGCAGAGCCCGACATTGATTTGTACAGAGTACAAATTTTAGAGCTGCCACTGACAGCTGCTACTGTTCACATACTGTGTGCATGCAGTGTATAGATCCTGCTGCAAGACTACTGATTCCCTTATGTGCCCGTGAGAATGCAGCCTTAGGCAGAGGCATAACTAGAACCTTCAGGGCCCTGATGCAAGAAACCATGAAGGGCCCCTCAGACCCCTGGCCAGGGCCCTTACCTTCAAGCCCAGGGCTCTTCCCACTAATCCTGGGGCTCTTTGCACTCGTTGCATGGCCTTTTATTACGGTCCCGCAGCAGGATTCTTTCACAAGTTCTGCAGTGGGCCCCCTTCCTGCAATCTTGTGGGCCCCCTTCCTGCAATCTTGGGGCCTCCCCACAGTGGTGCAATGCCAGGGTCCGGTCGCAAGTGTGACCCTTGCGATCCTGGAAGTTCACCCACTGGTTTGCTACCGGGCCCCCTGGAGCATGGGGCCCGGTAGCGATTGCAACCCCTGCAACCCCTGTAGTTACGCCCCTGGCCTTAGGACTCATTTATACTAGTGGCAAAGGATTGCTGCTCCTCTGAAAAACAAGCCAAGCTCTGACCGAGTTTCAGTGGTGTTTTTTAGGGTGGTGGGGAGGTGATATGTCACCACCTGTTCTAACCCTCTAAATGCTGCGCTACTGCACCGCAATCATGTGCATTGTATGCGGTTGTGGGGCTGTTGCAGCATAATTCACTACCACCAGCCAAATGCGGCAGCGGGTATGATTCCTTGCGCAGCCACAAAGCAAAGAATCATGGCTGCGGCTTGTGTATACCTCCAGTCTCTGCCTTTTGCTGCTTAACCACTTGCCTCCTAAGCCAATTCTGACACTATTCTCCTACGTGTAAAATCATATTTTTTTGCTAGAAAATTATTTAGGACCCCGAACATTATATACAGTATATATATATATATATATATATATATATATATATATATATATATATATATATATTTTTTTTAGCAGAGACTCTAGGGAATAAAATGGCGGTTATTGCAACTTTTATGTCACTTGGTATTCATGCAGCAATTTTTCTAACGAAATTTGTTTAGAGAAAAACACTTTTATGAATTAAAAAAAAACAAAAAACTAAAGTTAGCCTGATTTTTTTTTTTTGTATAATGTGAAAGATGATGCTATGCAGAGTAAATAGATACCCAACATGTCATGCTTTAAAATTCTCGTGGAATGGCGCCAAACTTTGGTACTTAAAAATCTCCATAGGCTACACTTTAACATTTTTTACAGGTTACCAGTTTAGAGTAACAGAAATAAGTTAGCACTAGAAACATTGCTCTCTTTCTAATGTTCGCGGCGATACCTTACATCAGGGCCGTCTTTAAGGCAGGGTAAAAGGGGCAGCTGCCCTGGGCCCCATCATTGTTGTGGGGCCCAAAGCAGCTGCCTCATACTTGCCAACTATCCCTGTTTAAATTCCCTTAACCGCTTGCCGACTGCTCACAGTATATTTACTGCGGCAGTCAGCCCCTCACAGGCAGAGTGACGTAGGTCTACGTCGCTAGCCTGTGAGGCTCTGGGGAGCGAGCGCGCGCCCACGGAGGCGCGCTCCCGCTCCCGCGCGGTCACGGACCCCCCCCCGCGCGTGTGACTGGCGGCCCCGATGTCCGCCGGTCACTCGGCGATCGGCGGGGGAGAGGGAGAAAGTCAGGCGGCTTGTGTAAACAAGCCACCTGTCATTCTCCTCGGTGTAAAGACACTGATCACACGGATCTACTATGTAGATCCGTTGATCAGTGTCCTTACAGTTCAAGCCACAGCCAATCACAGTAGAAAGCACGCCCCTAGGGACACACACAGCCCCTCCCTCCCAAATAAAGTTAACCCCTTCACTACCAGTGTATTTTTACAGTAACAGTGCATATGTATAGTACTGATTACTGTAGAAATGTCACTGGTAACCCCAAAAGTGTCAAAAATGTCAGTCAAGGGTCCGATCTGTCCGCCCCAATGTCGCAGTACCGCAAAAAAGAAACGCAGATCGCCGCCATTACGCGTTAAAAAAAAAACAACAAAAATGACAAAAATCTTTCCCTTTGTTCGTAAACGCGATAACTTTTGCGCAAACCAATAAAAATACGCTTTTTGCGATTTTTTTTACCAAACATATGTAGCATAAAACAAATTGGCCGAAAATGTTAAAAAATTTTGATGTTTACATTTTTTTTGGGGGGAATTTCATATAAAAAAATGTGAAAAATATTGTTATTTTTGCAAAATGTACGCTCTTTTTTTGTTTATAGCGCAAAAAGTAAAAAGCGCACAGGTGATCAAATACCACCCAAAGAAAGCTCTGTTTGTGGGAAAAAAAGGACGTCAAATTCGTTTAGGTACATCGTCGCACGACGGCGCAATTGTCCGTTAAAGTCACGCAGTGCCGAATCGCAAAATACCCCCTGGTCGTTTAGCAGGAAAATCCTCCGGGGCTTAAGTGGTTAAAGTTTTAGTCCCATAGCTGCTCAGCTCTGCCCTATTGCCATGTACAGATGACTCACCTGCAGACCCTGTGTTTACCTGTAAATAACCTGCAATGATATGTAAATTGTGTGGCATTAATATGTAAATAGCCACGGACCAGCTGCATTGATATGTAAATAGAGGCAGCATTCATATGTATATCATGACACCCTGAGGTCATATCCACCTTCACTTCTGTTGAATGCTGCCCACTGGGGAGGTAAAGACTTGAAAGTCCTGCCTACAACTGAGGTCATTAAGCCTACCATCAGCCTGTTCTGCAAAGGTAAGCAAATTGGAGGGGAACCTTTTTTCAAAACACCATGGTGGCACAGCACCCTGAATTTTGGTGGATGTAAATACGCACATCTCAGCAGATGAGTGAAGGTGTCATTAAAAATGAATGCCACTGCTGTGTACCAGGTGGAGGGCAGCACATTTCTGTGGTGTCAGGAAAGCAATTTTGCATGTTTTCCTGACACAAGAAATGTGAATGCAGTCTAAATGTCTCAGTTACATTGGTGGTCAGTGTAAATCTTCTCATTACATTGGGGCTTGGTGAAAAATCCTTTCATTCACACTAGTGGTCAGTGTAAATGCCCCCCTTACTTTGGTTGTCAGTGTAACTTCTTCATTACAATAGTGATCAGTGTACATTTCCCTTTACAGTGGTGGTAAGTGCAGAATCGCCCTTACATTGGTGATCAGTACAAATCTCTTCAACAATGGTTGTCAGTGTAAACTCCCACTTACATGGAGGTCATTGTATATTCCCCCTTACACTGGTGGTTGGTAAAAATGCTCCTATTACATTGGTGTCAGTGTAGAAATCCCTCTTTATATTGGTGGGGGCGTAAAATCACCCATTGCATTGTGGTCAGTGTAGAATCTCCCCTCACATTGGTGGTCAGTGTAGAATCTCCCCTCACATTGGTGGTCAGTGTAGAATCTCCCCTCACATTGGTGGTCAGTGTAGAATCTCCCCTCACATTGGTGGTCAGTGTAGAATCTCCCCTCACATTGGTGGTCAGTGTAGAATCCCCCACTATATACTTGCCAAAGATTTCCTGCTTTGCTCTACATGATTCATAATTTGCCACAGTGTACTGCCTCCTGACTAATCCCATCCCTTCACCACTGCCACTGATCTTATCTACCCCTCAGCATTGCCACTGATCACCCCCTTTTCCCAGCAATGCCACTGATCCAAGTATCCCCAGAATCCTAGTATCCCTAGGAGTTTTCTATCTATTGATGGGTCCCCTCACCTCCCCAGTCCATGGTGTGCACAAAAAAACCAATCAGTGGGCAGTAATGATGTGCACTAACCTCTTGCAACCAATTATTGATCGGTAAGGATGTGCAGTAACCTCTAGTAACCAATTAGTGAGCAGTAATAATATGCAGTAACCTCTAGTAACCAATTAGTGAGTGTTAAGGATGTTCAGTAACCTCTAGCAACCAATCAGTGAGCAGTGTTATTGTACAGTAATCTCTAGAAACCAATCAATAAGCAGTAGTCATGTGCTGTAACCTCGAGCAAATAAACAGCGAGCCATAGAGTGTGCTGTAACCTTTAGCAGTCAGTCAGTGAGCAGTAATGATACACTGTAACCTCTGGCAACCAATTGCAACTGCTGCCTGATCTGATTAAGTAAACTGATTTTGAGTCTAGCTGCTGTTTATTGTATGTCTCAGAGAAGGTGGAGAGCAAAATTGCATGGGGGGCCCAAGAAAATGTTTGCCCAGGGTCCAATCAATATCAAAGACGGCCCTGCCTCACATGTGTGGTTTGAATGTCGTTTACATATGCGGGCTTGACCTAAGTATGCGTTTGCTTCTGTGTGCGAGGGGGGCGATTTTACTTTTTTTTTTAATTGTTTATTTTATTTAAATCTTTTTATTTTTACACTTTTCCTTTAATATTTTACTTTTTGATCCCTTTTATTCCTATTACAAAGGAATGTAAACATCCCTTGTAATAGAAATAGGGCATGACAGGTCCTCTTTATGGAGAGATCTAGGGTCTATGAGACCCCATTTATCTCTTCTAGGCTGGAAAGCCTGAGTAAAATAAATAAATAAATCAATCTCAGGCTTTCTAACAAAAAAAATGGCAGTGTTTACATCTGCCGGAAGATGACGTTATGACAGCATGTCCAGCCTCCGAGAGTTATAGAGATGACCAGGGACCATCTGGTCCTCAGGCAGCTCTATGGTAAACTTCTGCCGCCGGCAGGTTCATTCCCTGGCTGACGATCACACAGGCGAGACCAGAGAAGCATCGGAGGGCGGCAGGAGGGGGGCGTCCTCCCCTGCCACCTGTAAAAACAATCAAGCAATGACATAGCCGCTATAATTGTTTTTACTGTGCAGGGAATCGCTGCCTGAAATGATATCCAGATGATGCCTGCAGCTGCAGGCATCATTCAGATATTATCACTTCAAGTCCCTGGTGTCATATGACGTGCATTTGGGTGAAGTGGATAAAAAGGTTGTAAACCATGGGTGTCCAACCTTTTGGCTTCTCTGGGCCACATTGAGTGTAGAGAAATTTTCTCGGGCCGCATATTAAATATATACTATAGTTAAGGTATATAAGTAATAAAATGCCACCGCGCCCCTTCCCGCGCCGCCGCACCCCCCGCACTAATTTAACACAACTAGAGGATGATCAAATGAAATGGAATCAGTATACAGAGGTTTACTTCTTCTGAGCGATAATAAAGGAACACTCTAACCACCATGACACTTCAGTGATTTGAAATGGTCATGGTGGTAGGAGTCAGAAACACTGCACATGCTCCCTCCCCCCTCTGATGCAGCCTCTGCCTACCGTTAGTTGGAAGCTGCTGTGGCCTTGCCCCCGACCTGACTTCCTTCCTCCCCAGCAAAAAAAAAATTGTCAGGGGGCAGTGGGCCGCATTGCCCGAGGTTCCGGGCCGCAGGTTGGACATGCCTGTTGTAAACTCTTCCATATACCCAGTGAAGTAACTGGCCTAAGGTGATATACAGAAATAAAACAAATCCTCCTACATGCATTATGCCTGTTTATCTGCAGTATTCTCTTCTCTGAATCTGTTCAAAGTCCAGAATTTAAAAAGCTTGTCCGAGGCAGTGTTTCTCAAACTTTGTTCAGTCAAGGCACCCTTTCAAATGATGGAAAATCTCAAGGCACCCTTTAAAAATTATGAACAGTCTCGAGGCACTCATTTTAAAATGTAAAAACTATTCTAATAGTTTTACATAATGCAGCAACATCCACAAGTCGAAGTAGGACACCCAACGTTAGAGGTGATTTATTCTTCCAAAGAAAATACACTTTTGCAAACTGGTACTGACTAGTAATCCAATGTTTCTCCATCACTCAGCTAATGTGACCCCATCGCTGATGAGGAGGGGAAGGGGAGAGTCAAACAAGAATTCTATGCAGGCAACTGACATCCTCCTTATCAACTGATGATGCCATTGGTCATTAGGACTCCGCCTGCTAGAAGGTTGTAATGGTGCACAATGCTGCACAATTTTCAGGTTCACTCCTAGTGTTACTAGTTGATACCCCTACATATTGTACAGCAGCCTTTTTCAACCAGGGTGCACAGGCACCCTAGGGCAGTGGTCCTCAACCCTGGTCCTCAGGGCCCACTAACAGGCCAGGTTTGCAAGATAACTGAAATACATCCCAGGTGATATAATTTGCTGCTCAGTGATTGCAGTACTCTAATGTGCATCTCCCCAAGGTAATACTTAAAACTGGCCTGTTAGTGGGCCCTGAGGACCGGAGTTGAGGACCACTGCCCTAGGGTGCCTTGGTAAAATGCCTTACAAATTTCCCAAAAATTGTATGCAAGGTGGCGGGTGGATGAAGCCTGCCTTTTAGTTACACAAAGCCACAGATTTTTATTGTGCACCATTACAACCTTCTAGCTGCCGACCTCCTTACTTCCAATGACATCATCAGATGATAAGGAGGATGTCAGTCCCCTGTAAAGCATCCTTGTTTGACCCTCCCCTGCCCCTCTCTCCATCGGCTTTGGGGTCACATTAGCGATGGAGAAAAACTGAGGAAGAAGAGAAACATTGGAATACTAGTCAGTACCAGTTTACACCTCTAACGTTGGGTCTCCTACGTGTGTGGATGTTGCTGCATTATGTAAAACTATTAAAATAGTGTTTACATTTTAGGATGGGGTGCCTCAAGACTTTCCATAATTTTAAAGGGTGCCTTGAGACTGTCCATAATTTTGTAGGGTGCCTTAATAAAAATAATGTTGAGAAACACTGCTGTACAGTATTATACTCCTTATATTGATTGTTGATATTACATTCATATACTGTACACTTAAGA
Organism: Pelophylax lessonae; assembly: GCF_965119305.1. Taxonomy (NCBI): domain Eukaryota; kingdom Metazoa; phylum Chordata; class Amphibia; order Anura; family Ranidae; genus Pelophylax; species Pelophylax lessonae. The sequence goes on along the minus strand of NC_138771.1, from coordinate 336,272,598 downwards.
AATGAGTCTGATACATGGATATGACTCCTATAGCCATCACTGTGAATGGCTTGCTATGTTGGTTTGTGCCTGCGTATGGCCCTGTTTGTCCTGCCAGGCCCTCGTGGAACCCAGGCCCGCAGCTACCAGGATAGAAATTCCCAGCGGCAGCCAATGGAACATGAGCATGCGATTTCTTTTTCAACAGATTCCTATGTATGGGTCCCTTGGTGGCCCTTAAGTGTTTTGCATTAGTACAACATTATCTACTATCTTTATTACATACCAAAAACTCTTTTATTTCATAGACTTTATGTATCACATCAACCCCTGAGGAAGTAAACGGTTGTTCACGAAAAGTGTCAAGCTACCAGGATACATTTTATACCTACGATGGATTGTTCTATGGAATACTGTACTATATATAATATACTATGTATTACATCACAAATCTGTCTAACAATATGGTACTTGTCCGCGTTTATTGTTGACATTGTATGTTCCAATAAACTTGCATTTTATATCTCATCCTTGGACGTGTCGCACCTCATTTAGTGCCGGTTCACATTTGTGCGGCTTGCGAGATCGCATGTAATTCGGAGCGCACTGCTCCTTCATTACATGCGATCTCATGTGCAGATGCGAGTTCAGCCATACCCTTTGCATGGCTGAATTCGCACTGTATCCGCACCAAACACACACATGAGGCATTTTTTTAGCCGCATCAGAATCGGATCGCACAGTGGTTCACACTTGTGCGATCCGATTCTGTGCAAACTGTCAGATCGCACTGCGATATGCGATCAAACTGGGGATGTCGTTAACATTTAATTGACACCCCCTGCGTATCGCATATGGCAGTGTGAACTGCCAGATGTGCGGATGCGATGCGGGATCACGCTGCATATTCGCAGCGTTCCCGCATCGCACAAGTGTGAACCGGCACTCAAAGTCCCAAGGGAAAACCTTTGCAACTTTCTAATGGCACACTAAGAAAACCTGTGACTAAAAGGCAGCTTTCATCCACACGCCAGCTTTGGACAGTTTTGAGGCATTTTTCCAAGGCATCCCTGAAGAAACATCAAGGCACCTTGGTTGAAAAAGGCTGATGTGCTTATGCGATGCGGGATCACGCTGCATATTCGCAGCGTTCCCGCATCACACAAGTGTGAACCGGCACTCAAAGTCCCAAGGGCAAACCGTTGCAACTTTCTAATGGCACACTAAGAAAACCTGTGACAAAAAAGGCAGCCTTCATCCACACGCCAGCTTTGGGCAGTTTTGAGGCATTTTTACCAAGGCATCCCTGAAGAAACATCAAGGCACCTTGGTTGAAAAAGGCTGGCCTGAGCTGTCAGAAAAAAGGGGGCAGAGGGATGAAATTACACTCTGCCGAGCTCAGGGAGGAGGGATCTGAGAGCTGATTGGAGGGAAAGGACACACCTCCCTTCACACAGCACACAGGAACAGAGCTGAGGCTGTCAATCAGCTAGAGATCCCTCCCCTTACTGTGATGAAATGAGATGTAAAAGTCTGAACTCCATCCACTGCCACAATTGAGAAGATGTAGGAAGGGATCAGCAACTGATTCAAAAAATGATATTTACCTAAAGCACCCTCATTCTATACATGGGAAAGCACAGCCGGAAAACAAAAACCAGCAGACAGTTGCTATGGCTGCTGCTTCCTCCAGTTCATTTTACTCACAAGCAGTAACTACAATTCCCGTCATTGACTTAAAACACAACCAGACTTGTATAAAGTACTCGAAATTTCTACTTGAGTAAAAGTACAAGTGCTCGATCAAAAAGTGACTTGAGTAGAAGTGGAAGTGCTCGCATAAAAAGTTACTTAAGTAGAAGTACTAAAGTATTCAACATTTTTTTTACTTAAGTATTGCGAGTAGTTTTTTCAAAAAAATTGCTACTTAAGTACTAAAAGTAAAAAGTACCAGTAGTTTTGAAAAGAAATTTCTACTCAAGTACTGAAAGTAGAAGTACAAGTACTGTGTTATGTAGTTATTAAAGAAAGAAGTCAAAAGTTTGAACATCATATTGTTTTTTATTATTTCAAATGATTTATTTAAATGATTAACCTGTGTTTGTTAGTAGTTTCTTGATGCACTTTAAGCGCTGTAGCACCATTTATTTGTTTGTTTCATATTTTCTTTTTATTGGAAAGATTTGGTATAGCAGCTTTTATTATACACAGCCTTTATTTTCGTATGCGCTGATTTACAAATGACATTATACACATTTTTTTTAGCTTTATGCAACCTGCCATCTACTGTTCTGGCAGTGGTAATTTTTTTAAAAGTAACGAGTAACTATGCAGCACAAAAAAAAAATACTTGAGTAGAAGTATCGAAATCATCGAAAAAATGTAGTGAAGTAAAAGTAGAAGTAGGAGAAAAAAATTCTACTCTAGGAAAGTACAGATACCGCATTTCGGTACTTAAGTACAGTACTTAAGTAGTTCTACTTCGTTACTATACATCTCTGAACACAACACAGAACGTCTCAGAAGCCCAAGACTGCCTTTGGATGCAGTTTTACGCAAAATGGTCCTCTAGAGTAAATGGCTTAATTAGAAGCTTGCTGAAGCAGAAACTCCGTGAATATAAGAGTACACAAAGAGGGATTGTCTGCATCCTAGATGGCTGATAGGTAACACAATGCAATCAGCCACTAAGCCTTTGAAAATAACAGTAGCACCAAAAAAAAAAAGGGAAATTTGATCTGTTTTTATGAAAGTGTCACTTTGCTTGGCTGAACACTTGACATGCAACTAGATAGCTGTGATGCTGTATTTCAGCGATGTCTCTCTGGACCAAGGCCGGTAAAGAAACTGCTAAATTATGGATCACAGACCCACTTAACACGAGCATCTCTGGCAAACAACAAGCTGGTTGTGTTGCACTCAGCAGATCCCATCCTTCCACCGATCAACACTAATTTAGATGAGTCATGCTTTACTATAACACTATTTTTACACAGCTTGCCTGACTTGGAGGAGGTGTCAGCATGGCAATAGGAACGATAATAATCTTCCATGTTAGGGTGTGATTCTCTTCCCAGCAGCTGCTCACAGCTATGTATAACGATGATGTATTATTTTAGAATTATTCTACACATTTCAGACGCAAGTGTTTGGCAACATGTGGTGCTTTCCTATTTTATTAGATTAACTTGTGCAATAATCAACGAATGGAGAAATTTCCTGCATTACACCCAATGGAACGTAGAACAAAACACATCCATGGCACAGTCCTTGTGCAATAATCTTACTTTAGTTAGATTTCTCAACAGTGCCTTCAGCTTTTTACCTTTTTTTTTTTGTGTAGTTTGACATTGTATGTGCACCACATCTATTAAAGCTGAAACCCAGCCTAACCTACAGTCTTGTACAGTTGTACAGGCTCCTCTCCTGTGCTAAAATTCTTACTCATATTTGACTGCAAACTGTAATTTTCCCACAATGGGCATTCGAGACTGCAACAGGTCAGATAGAGTCTTCTTCAGTCCCTGGCTAAAGGGCATCCAGCATCATCTTGCCCAACCATTCCCAACCACGGTTTTATTGGAACCCTTGGGGATCCTTCAGAGTTGGCTAGGGTTTCCTTGAGCTATGGCTGATTACCACCACCCTTTACCACTTCAATACAGGGCATTTTCACCTCCTTCCTGCCCAGGCCAATTTTCAGCTTTTAGCGCTGTCACACTTTGAATGACAATTGCTCGGTCATGCAACACTGTACCCAAATTAAATTTTTATCATTTTTTGTTAGAAAAATAGAGCTTTCTTTTGGTGCTATTTAATCACCACGAGTTTTTTTTTTTTCATAAACAAACAAAACAAATCTGAAATTTTTGAAAAAAAAAAGTTTTTCTTAGTTTCTGTTATAAAATTTTGCAAATAAATAACTTTCCTCCTTCACTGATGTGCACTGATGAGGCTGCACTGATGGGCTCTAATAGGCTGCACTGATGGGCTCTAATAGGCTGCACTGATGGGCACTGATGAGGCGGCACCGTTCGGCACTGATGACGAGGCACTAATAGGCAGCACTGATAGGCACTAATAGGCGGCATTGATTATATAGGATTTATATAGCGCCAACAGTTTGCGCAGAGCTTTACAACGTGAGGGAAGACAATACAGTTACAATACAGTTTAAAACAGGAGGAACTAGAGGGCCCTGCTCGTTAGAGCTGATGGGCACTGATATGCAGCACTAATGGGCACTGATGGGGCTACACTGATAATCAGTGCCCTGAAATTAATGTAAATCTCCCCTGTCAGAATTGCTGGTTTCCGGCTCTCCTCTCCCCACACTGTGACAGCGTGTGAGAAAAAGGAATTCCAGAAACCGGCAAGTTTGTTTACAAGTCATCAGCTGTGATTGGACACAGCTGATCATGTGGTAAAAGGCCACTGTGTATTGCCCTTTACCATGTTTAGCTGTGACTAAAGGATACAGCGATCACAGAGCGCGTCAAATGCACTCCACAGGGAGTGTGCGGGCGAAGTCCATGAATGCCCTCCCAGAACTGGACAACTGCGCTGTAGCCAGTTTTGGCTATAGTGTGGTCGGGAAGAGGTTAATGTTGCCTGCATAGTTTGAGGACCATCTCCACTTGGTAAAGCCAGCAGCATGACACCAATTATTATCTTTTTAGCTGTCTGTAGTGTAATTCAGGCATCACCACTGTAAGAGGGACATTCTTTCTACTGACCGCAAATGTGAAATGTGAGGGGCATTTTTTTTGCCATTGACCCCTGGTGGATTGATTTTAGGAAGGGTTACCTGAAACCTGAAAATGTTTTTTGGGGTTCCTTTTAAGATATAAAAATGGAGAAAGACTGAACTAGCCCTTACCTCCCCAGTCTGACTGTCCCTGGCCTGCTCTTTTTGGTTATTGGAATTTAGTTCTTTCAGCTTTCGAGGTTCAGCATTACATGTAGGCATTTACTAATGCAGTCTGCATGAAAATGCAGCCTCACTAGAAACTTCTACCTCCCCAAACTGGCATCCACCCATCATGCAATTTGGATGCAACTTTCATAACTCTGCACAAGAGTCAACTCACTGCTTGCATTAGGACTGAGGGTTTTTGATGGAAATGTTGAGGCAAAGCGATGTGATATTTTCAGGAAGCTTTGTACGGGACACTCTGCAGGCCTCTACCAGCCATGATCTTATTTGCACTGCATGGAAAAGCATAGAGACTCAGTGGCGATGTCACTGGGGCTAAAATTTGGTATGTAATGGAAACAGAAAGATCTTATTTCAATCTCATTAGCACATTGATGGGGGAGAGAAAGGAGGAACCAGGAATAATTTTAGTTTTAAAATCTTAGTTTAATTTAAAAAGACAAGGATGCTTTTCAAACACAGGCGCTCCATTTTAGCTCCAAATTCAAAGTAATGTAAAAAAGAGGCTCATGTGTATGTAATTAATATAGAAATATATATATATATATAATTCAAAAGGATTGCTGCACATAAAATGTATTGAATCGAATGTTCATATAGATACAAAGTATTCCATGATTACCATTTCTGGCTCACAAGCTCACGCCCCTCATCAGATCAGAATAAATATATTTAGGCATCTAGACGTGGTAAAGATGAATTGCTGAAGTTCAAACCGAGCTTAAGAATGGGGAAGAAAGGGGATTTAAGTGGCTTTGAACATGGCATGGTTGTTGTTGCCAGACGGGCTGGTCTCAGTATTTCAAAAACTGCTAATCTACTGGGGTTTTCATGCACAACCATCACTAGGGTTTACAGAGAATGGTCCCAAAAAAAGAAAATATCAAGTGAGCGGCAGTTGTGTGGAGGTAAATGCCATGTTTTCAGAGATCAGAGGAGAATTGACAGACTGTTTTGAGTAACTCAAATAACCACTCATTACAACCAAGGTATGCAGAATACAATCTCTGAATGTACAACACATCAAACCTAGCAGCAGATGGGCTACAGCAGCAGAAGACCACACCAGGTGCCACTCCTGTACGCTAAGAACCAGAAACTGAGGCTACAATTCACACAGGCTCACCAAAATTGGACAATAGAAAATTGGAAAAATGTTGCCTGGTCTGATGAGTCTCGATTTCGGCTGCCACATTCAGATGGTAGTGTCAGAATTTGGTGTAAACAACATGAAAGCATGGATCCATTCTGGTGGTGGTGTAATGGTGGATAGGGGATATTTTCTTGGCACACTTTGGACCCCTTAGTACCAATTAAGCATTGCTTAAACGCCACAGCCTATTTGAGTATTGTTGCTGATTATGTCCATCCCTTTATGTCTACAGTGTACCCATCTTCTGATGGCTTCTTCCAGCAGGATAATGCACCATGTCACAAAGCTCAAATCATCTCACCACTGGTTTCCTGAACATGAAAATTATGTCACTGTACTCCAATGGCCTCCACAGTCATCTGATCTAAATCCAATAGAGCACATTTGGGATGTTGTGGAATGGGAGATTTGCATCATGGATGTGCACCTGACAACTGCGTGATGCTATCATGTCAATATGGACCAAAATCTCTGAGAAATGTTTCCAACACCTTGTTGGAGAATCAAGGCAGTTCTGAAGGCAAAAGGGGGTCAAACCGGGTACTAGCAAGGTGTACCTAATAAAGTGGCTGGGGAGTGTGCGTGTATGTATATGTATGTATGTATATGTATATGTGTGTATATATATATATATATATATATATATATATATATATATATATATATTTATATACATCAGAAAATAATACTCATTATGGTGGTAGACCAATAGGTGGGAAGATCTGAAGATCGTAGGTCTGAGGTCGTATGCTGCTTATAGATGACAGTCATCAGTCGTACAGATACAAATAGAAAGCAATTCAGGTACCTTGAAGGTTATGGCATGACACTAGATCAGTGTTTTTCAACCTTTTTTCAGTCAAGGCACCCTTTAAAATTATAGGCAGTCCCGAGGCCCCCCCATTCTAAAATGTAAAACAACTATTCTGTTAGCTTTACACAATGCAGCAACAACCACACGTAGGACACCCAACGATAGAGGTGATTTATTCTTCCAAAGCAAGTACACTTTTGCACACTGGAACTGGCTAATATTCCAATGTTTCTCTTCTCCCTCAATTTCTCTCTATCAGTCAGCTAATGTCACCCTAGTGGTGAGGGAGAGGGGCATAGGAAGGTCAAACAAGGATGCTGTGGAGGCAACAGACATCCTGCTTATTAACTGATGATGTCATTGGTTGTTAGGATGCCACTGTGTAGAAAGCCGTAAAGGTACATAATGAAAACCTGCTGGCTTGCATACAATTTTTGATACATTTTTAGGCATTTTGCCAAGGCCCCCCTGAAGAATCCTCAAAGCACCTGGTTGAAAAAGGCTGCACTAGATTACCCTGAAGAAAGCCACACAATCAAAAAAAGCATAACATGGATCATAGTCATTTTCAACTAGGGTTTGTTTAGAGATTACTGTGGCTGATTGACCTCCCATTTAATGGTGCCTGCATAGTTCTGGGATGTCAGTGAACTGAGAAATGCAATTAGCTGTCTGTAGGCTTTACATTCTGACAACCACTGTAAAGGGGGCATTCTTCCCACTGGCCACCAATTTTCGGGGGGCATTTTTTTCTCACTGACCACCAATGAATTGGTTCTAGTAAGGGTCCCCGCATACTTGAAAATTATTTTAGGGGTTCCTCTTTGATGAGAAAGGTTGAGGAAGGATGGCATAGACAGGACCTCTGCATTCTAAACCCCTATCTCTATCCACCACAAGTCTACCTGTATTGGTGTTCAGCTTTAATTTTTAAACAGTGAATGTTAATACCTGAGCTGCCAAGCCAACCCTGGCAGTGGAAAGCACAGTGTGATACATGTGACAATCTTCTGTCTAATAGAGTAGGAGACAAAAATAGATAAAATGGATCAAAGTAGGAAGAGACGAGAAGACTGGATCAATATGGTGAATAAGATGAGATACTTACCTCTGCTCATATAAGGCATCTACTCCAAGGTATCTGTAGGCAGAATATGACCATAAGGAACATGTACAAATAAATATAAGCTGTAGAAAAGAATGATTCAGCCTCTGGAATATTCAATGTTCATAATTAAAAGGTGTTATGATATAGACAGACATCAGGTATAATTTCGACCCTTTTTTCCAGGCCTGTGACATACTGTCTGCCTCAGAATAGGATCGTTCTCCAATGCACAGCTTGCCTGCAGCTTAATATTTTCCATGGACAGCACAGCTGTGCAGATTTTCCAGGACGTGTGTTGTTGCTAAGCAGGAGATAAAAGCTGTGGGTATTGACATTAACTGGGATGCACACTAATCCATGATTCCATCTTATGCTGGGCTGTTATTTTATTGTATAGCTATTCACTGAAAATGCATTTGAATTGGAAATTTAATAAAAATATTGCTTCTTTAAGCAATGTGTCTTAGTGCATTTCCTATGCATACATTTTAAATTCGAAAAACAATTTGTAGCTGTCAGCATGTAGTTTAATTTCCCACAATATTGGTACATGTACAATCTATTTTTATAGTTCTGATCTTGTTACGTGACACTTGATCTCACAAAAATAACTCCATATGTATTTAAAAATGTACACAACATATCAGTGCATTTAAAACATTGGGATGTGCTATCACAGTAGAAAACATTACTGAGGTCTACTTCTAAAAACAGAGGGGAAAAAAAATCGACAAAATGGAGTTGTTGTCCAAAATATCAGATTTTAGGGAGAGTGAAACAACGTCGACTATACGTGTCCCGACCTGGCTGAACAATCTCCCAGACCTTGCTTCGTAACTATGGCGTTCCTAAATGGAGCTCCAGTCTCCCCCCAAAAATGAAAAGTCAGCAGCTAAAAATACTGTAGCTGCTGACTTTTAATATAAAGACACTTACCTGTCCAGGGATTTGGAACCCGAGTCGGGCATCTTAGGTAAGGGAAATGGGCAGTGAAGCCTTCTCTTTAGACTCTGCAAACATTAGGTTATTTTTTGGAGTCTGAGGAAGAAGGAAATAATCAGAGAAGACAGTATTCAACAGTCTTTTTACACAATGCAGAGGATTAACCCCTTAGGATACACACTAATGGGTATTACAAGCAAGCTTTAATGCATCTACAGACTGATTTTACTGGTGTGGGTTTAGTAACATGTAATCATTCACCTGGGGTGGCATCTTTACGTTACCCACCATGTTACCCACCACCACACATTTGTGGGGAAGAGACCCTTGTCCTCTCAACATTGGAATATACTGCTTTCGCAATGCAGGTGATTGGAAGCTGGCAGTGGGTTGCCAGGTGTGATGAAGATGAGGAGGAGGATGACAGGGGGTGGGGTTTTAGCAGGGTTGCAGTGGGTTGCCAGGTGCGATGAAGATGAGTTGGAGGATGGCAGGAGGTGGAGTGTTAGCAGGGTTACAGTGGGTTGCCAGGTGTGATGAAGATGAGGAGGAGGATGGCAGGAGGTGGGGTGTTAGCAGGGTTGCAGTGGGTTGCCAGGTAGGATGAAGATGAGGAGGAGGATGGCAGGGGGTGGGGTGTTCGTGAGGTTATAGTGGGTTACCAGGTGTGATAAGGATGACAGTGGGTGGGGTGCCAAGTGTGATGAGGATAACAAGGGGGTGGGGTGTTAGCAAGGTTGCAGTGGATTGTCAGGTGTGATGAAGATGAGGAGGAGTATGGCAGGTGGTAGGGTGTTAGTGAGGTATCAGTGAGTTGCCAGGTGTGATGAAGGTGAGGATGAAGGGGGTGGGGTGTTGGCAAAGTTGCACTGGGGTTCCAGGTGTGATGAACATGAGGATGACAGGGGGTGGAGTGTTAGCCACATTACAGTGGGGTGCCAGGTGTTATGAGGATGAGGAGGAGGATGGCAGGGGGTAGGGTGTTAGTGAGGTATCAGTAGGTTGCCAGGTGTGATGAGGATGAGGGTGACAGCGGGTGGGGTGTTAGCAAGGTTGCAGTGGGGTGCCAGGTGTGATGAGGATGAGGATGACGGGGGGTGGGGTGTTAGTAAGGTATCCATGGGTTTCCAGGTGTGATGAAGGTGAGAATGGCAGGGGGAGGGGGTGTTAGTTGCCAGGGGGATCACTTAAGGCCCCTTTCACACTTGTGCGACCTAAAAGTCACGTGGTTTCGCTGTGATTTTTTCACTGCGATTTTGACTGGACTTGAAGCAATGCCTATGTCTATGGACCTCAAAACGCATCAAAGTCTGACTAAAGATGCACAGGACCCTTTTTGAATGCAGACTCCCCCCACCCCGAACCTGTGTGAACCGGCCTTATTGAGAGCTGGTTACACTCCCCTGTAATGTGAACTTGATGCGGAGAAATCCACATTCAATTCTCATATGTGTGAACCCAGCCTAAAGGCTAGGTTCCCCTTTATGAAAAAAAAAATAAAAAATAAATGCTCCTATTTTTGCTTCAATGATCAAATCACAGGAGCAGTGTCAGGCTCCTGCATACATGTCCTTTCTTTTTTGCCCATACTTCTGTACTATTTGAAAGCTGGAGGAAGGGTCAGTTGACTGCTAGGGCACTCATTAGCGCCCTCAAAGTTCATTGATAACTACTGCTGTGGGACTTGTAGTTTATTCATTCGCATATTCCTGTGAATGAACGACGCAGCTGTGCGGGCGGAACCTTGCACAGCTGTGCTGATTTTAAAATGTGACAGAGGCTGCGGTGAGAAGAACCCCCACCCACTGTCACAGGGGAAGCAATTAGGGGAGAGGAGGGCAGGAGCTGGAACATGATACATGCTACACCCTAAATACGGAAGTAACGTAACATCTTCTAAAAGGTGAACTTATCCTTTAATACCCCACTAACCAGCCACACATGCTTACCTTTACTTTACTTTTCCAATGTGTTCGACTTCCAGGAGCACATAAAAACAGCCCTGTGTAAGCTCTTAGTTGCTTCAGTTGAAGCTTACACATAACTACTCCATGTAGTAGCAATGGGCCAATCACAAAGCACTAGCCCTGTCATATTTAGTGGGTCACATGTTCTTTTTTGTTTAAAAGTACCAGGTATTAAAGTGGATGTATTGCTCTGCCCTGCATGGGGAAAGTGCAGGTGCATACTACTTTCTAATTGATTTCACATAATATATTTGATAAAGACATCCCAAACACATTTACATGTACATTATATGGCCAGAAGTGTGTGGACACCTACCGGTATTACAGTACATTACAGTCAATTGCTAAACGTACAGTGCCTTGCGAAAGTATTCGGCCCCCTTGAACTTTTCGACCTTTTGCCACATTTTAGGCTTCAAACATAAAGATATAAAACTGTAATTTTTTGTGAAGAATCGACAACAAGTGGGACACAATCATGAAGTGGAACAAAATTTATTGGATATTTCAAACTTTTTTAACAAATAAAAAACGGAAAAATTGGGCGTGCAAAATTATTCGGCCCTTTTACTTTCAGTGCAGCAAACTCTCTCCAGAAGTTCAGTGAGGATCTCTGAATGATCCAATGTTGACCTAAATGACTAATGATGATAAAAAGAATCCACCTGTGTAATCAAGTCTCCGTATAAATGCACCTGCACTGTGATAGTCTCAGAGGTCCGTTTAAAGCGCAGAGAGCATCATGAAGAACAAGGAACACACCATGCAGGTCCGAGATACTGTTGTGGAGAAGTTTAAAGCCGGATTTGGATACAAAAAGATTTGCCAAGCTTTAAACATCCCAAGGAGCACTGTGCAAGCGATAATATTGAAATGGAAGGAGTATCAGACCACTGCAAATCTACGAAGACTGTGCGCTTCCAACCTTGTTTGAGAAAGACCCTTTCTGTTCCAACATAACTGTGTCCCTGTTCACAAAGCCAAGTTCATAAAGACATGGTTTGACAAAAGAGGTCTAATAACTTGAGTGACCTAAACAGAGCCCTGAACTCAACCCTTTTGGACACCTTTGAAATACATTTAAATGCTGACTTCAAATGAGGGTTTTTTGTCCAACATCAGTACCTGATCTAACAAATGTTATTTTATTTATTAGTTAAGTTTTTTTAGGTATTCTTTATTTATACATTTTCCAGTACTAAAGCAAGTGAATAAAAAAGAGAGGTACAGGGAAGGTTGACAGACTGGGTACATCAGGGAAAGCAAAATACTCTGTAAAGAACATGGGGAGTCTAACGTCGTACCATCTACAAGAACAGGATGGAAGACCTTCTGCTATGACAAAGTTCAAGGAACATCGTAGCAAGGGGTGGGAGGCCAGACATATGACAGGCTTTGATTTAGGTAATTCCAGGGTGAAAAATCTGGATGTCAGTGGATCCAGGAGCGTGTTTCAAGGAGAGATTAATCAAGGAGCTTATTGGGAACCTCTCTGAAGGTTTGTAGAAGGCCTTACCGTGCCCAAGTAGGCATCTGATCACAACGCGTGGATACATGAAAGGGTGGGAGGAAAGTAAGAGAGATAGAGAGAAAAAAGAGTAGGAGGGAAGAAGGTGGGCCACCAGTGGGGAAACATAGTGACAATGTTGTCGCAAATGTTATTTTAGCCTGAAAACTCAGAAAAGTAGACCCTGTTATAGCTGGAAAGAGGGATTTTACTTCCTGGGGAGGACTGAGAATTCTTGGTTTGGGGTATAAACACTGTCAACTATCACTTTCGTAATAGAGACAGGTTTCTGGGGGCTAACGAAAGTAGGCCATGGTGCCATGTTGATTGATGCCAAGCATGTGTCACTGACTGCATGCCCAACTGTGAATGATATTTGAATGACCTCCACTCAGGGCCACCAGCCCAACACATTCTTCTAGTAATGTCCTAGGAGGCAAATGCTCCCCTCCCTTCTAACCTTCCACTGTTAACTGCGTATGCCCATAGTTTTGAAATGGAAAGTGCAAAAAGCTTATGGAGGTGTGGTGGTCAGGTGTCCACAAACTTTTGGACATATAGTGTAATTTTAATGCATTTACAGTACTTTGTAGCAGAATTCTATCTGGTCATATGCATTCAAAGACCAGTGAGGCATTGAAAATACACTGCTGTTTTAATGAGTGTACAGACATAAAAAACATTCAAAGTATTTTTGGAAACACTGCAAAGCAGGAACATTCAATACTCAAGTGTAAATATACCCTCAGATCTAGGCTTATAACGCATACATTTTTAAACAGTTCCATCTTAATCGAGTTCCATTGCCTCTTGTCATTTTGTTCTAGCTGTATGCTTCCAGCTGAGAAGAGAAGCATGCAGCATTGGCCTGTGACACATTTCCATACACCAGGTCACCTGATTAGCCTGTTTTGGAAGGGAAACATGATGAAGCACCAGTTTTGCTGTATAAATAGCTACTGTGTGCCATCAGGGGATCTACTGACACAGTGTGGTATCAGCAAAAGGAAAATGTACTTTGCATTTATTTCATGGAGCCTGCAGGAATTAACCTTTACATTCTCAGCACTCCATTAAAGCATATTTAAAAATACATATGTCAATCTGTTTTCATTGAATTACTTTGAAATTGCTTATCAAAAAGAACCACTAACTAGCGTAAACTAATTATTTTTATTTTATTTTGTGTGTTTCATTTTTTAGCTTTTTTACAATAAATTTTCTGATAACCCCCTATGAATTCACTTGCTATGAGAGTGTTTTACATTCACATGCATTTGTTACTTTACATTTAAAGTGGAATTTAACTCAAGGATCAAACGTTACCCTATATGAAAGTTCTCCTTATAATTAATATCGATAGTGTCAATTATCAAACAAAAATTGTAAACTTTTCTGGTGAAATAATTTTTATTGAGACAAAAGGAAACAAACATGACACAATAAGCAAAAGAGTAGTTGTTTTCCACACAGGGGAAAATATTAGGGGTAACAATAACAGTATTGAAAATTACATTTTGTGTATAATACATAATAATGGATCCCCCTGAGGAAGGCACGTAGTCCCTTGTGTCGTCACTCGTAGGGGAGGGGCCAGGCGAGTGTGCGTGATTGGAGACTTACCACAGAGGCTCAAACGCTGCATTGGATCATACAGAAACAGGTCCATGCTCGGCCATCCGTCATCCCATGCCATTTGAACATACTCTGCATGAATAGAGTGGTGCACTCTAGCACCCATAGCATGTGAGTGGAATTTATTATTTCAATAAAGTCATTTTCATCAAATGTTATTTGCACTATGGATGTCTGTTTTTTTCTCCTATAGGACAGAACAGCTGATGCTATACACCTAATATTTGGAGTCTGGTTCGGACAAGGAACAAAGGAGATTGTACATCACAACCCTGTGAGGGTATATCTGCATATTTGGACCAAGCTTAATTTCAAGGTCACATTCAGTGAGCAAGTATCTGGCAAGAAACACACTTCCTGGGATTAGAGTGCCCGCCTTTTCCCCTTTGAGCAAGTTATTGATCACATGAGGAAACGTGTAAGAGGTAGGGTCACGCGACACCATCACTCCCAGAACTGGAAATACCTTTAGGTAAGACACATTCTACAATGTCTACAATTTCAAGAGGAGACACTTATTATTATTATACAGGATTTATATAGCGCCAACCGTTTGCGCAGCGCTTTACAATGTGAGGGAAGACAATACAGTTACAATACAATTCAAAACAGGAGGAACTAGAGGGCCCTATGGACGATATCCTGGGCATTTTTGACTCCTTCAAAGCGTCCCATGGTGGAGTCCTTTTCCATGAATCCAAGGATCCTGGACTAAATGACCGTGTGATTACACGAGCGTGTGAGACTGCTGCTAACCCCAGCAGTCATCTGGATTTGGTAAGAGTCAGTGTGTGTCTCTTTCCTGGTGGTGGATCCATCTTCCCCTCTTCACAATATATGTTCTGCTTCACTGGAGAATCTTGGACTATTATCTGAGCGCTGCTATTTTGTTTGATTTATATAATACAATATAAACCGCCTGCCCTGATCAACAGGGCTAAAGGTGGTCCCAAATGACGAGCTGGGAGGACCCAATTCAAGAACAAAGAAAAACAAAAAATAAAGGGAAGGGGAGAGGGGTGGGGATGGGCCTCCAACCTCATCAGAGAGAGAGGGCTCCAACTAGGAAGGGGTTGGGGGAAGGTTAAAAAGAAAGAGGTAGGGAAGGGGAAGAAGGGAGGGGAGGAAAAAGGGGGGGCAGGGAGGAATGAGAAGGGGGAAAGGAAAAGAAGAAAGAGAAAAGTAGGAAGAAGAGAATAAGGTCATGCAGGCTTACAAGCAACAGGTCGGTTGGGGGTGCCCATACTAGCCAAGGGTATATAGGGTGGCTCCCTTAAACACCTCAAGGATTCAATATGATTTCACTAGGTCAGCATGTGTCACTCAAAGAAAAGGAACACAAGGTCCATGGCCGACTATCGTCAAATGGTTTATTATGTATAAAATGGTACTCACAAACATAAGTAGTACATCCAGCATTCAAACAACATCCCCTGTTGTCCCCTGAGGACATGTTCTGACAGGAAATGCAATGGGAAGAGCCTATTCGTGACATCATCACGCACACAGCTGGTCGTGCGGTGATGTTTTAATGCTGAATCTACTACTTACTCTGTGAGTGCCATTTTTACATAAATACCTTCCTGCTTTGAAGATATTGGACTATGGAGTTTGATCCTTTTCTTTTGAGTGCCACATGGCAACCTGGTAGAATCATATTAGAGCCTTGAGGTGCTAAGGGAGCCACCTAGAGGTGGGCTAGGCTATTACTGCTGAGATCATGGAGTTTTTCATACTGTATTGACTTATAATTTTGAGGTTTGCAACTTCTGATAAGCAGTTTTGAACAGGTGCAGGTGGTGAATCACATGGAGACCCACTATAGTTTCTAAAGATTTCACAGCACCAGTCTGTCTTGGGAACGTATGGACTATAAATTTCTGTTGGACCTTTTATTTATTCATTTGATATGCACATGAGCACTTTTCTCTTTAGAAGTTTATGATTATTGTTTAACAATTGACACATTTATATATAATTTAAAGAGACAGTGCATCTGTGGTTGGTTATAATTTGTGGCATATCTTGTATTAAGATATTCGGTTTGCTGCAGTCTTTATTATTGATGTGACACGGAATGCAGGAAGATCTTTTCACTTAATATCAATAGTCCTCAGATCCCCAGATGCATTCAGAATTTTTTCCTTTATTAAATTGGAATTAAGTCAGCTAGCATATGCACAGTCTGTGTTACTTTCCCTGCATGTTTGCAGTGCCAGAATCTGCTCTATGGTCTGCTGTGGTGACGTCAAGTTGCCCCTTCCTCCGTGCTGGATCTCGCAAGGCCCTTGCTGCAGGGCTAACAGTGTGACTGTACATGCACTGGATTTCCCAATAATATCAGTAGTACTGTGCTGTCATCACGGAAGCAGAGATTATCCAAAATGGTGCTGACTTCTGGGGATAGGCAGGTTGCATGGCCTGAAATGGTTACAATGGGAAGCCAAGTTCTGTTGTGGAATTTAATATTCCTGCAAACTTTTGGTGACTGAATGTAGGATTGTGAGCAAATTTGACAGTAAAACCCAAATCCAGGACTTATGTAGCAGGTTTTACAGGCATAGGGCCTGTGGTGGGTCTTTCATTGTTACCGGTAACACTCCCAGCACATTTAAGTTGTAACTCCAGGTGTGAGAACTGAGACAATGACAATTCGTGCATCTTTGGTTTGTGTGTTTTATTATGTTTTGGGGATAGTAGAAGGGAGTGAGTGGGATGCTTCTCTTGCTCGACTAGGTACAATTTAGGGACTTTTCTAGAAGAAAATGCCTGTCAGCGCTGTCTTGACGCCAGCCGACGTTAGCCAATGCTTCCTGATGCTTGGATATACTGTAACACTGAAAACTGTGCTGGAACCTCGACCTTAGTCCAGAAGATCCACGATTGTAGAACACTTGACTCCTGTACAATGACTCTTCAGGGCCCAAACTGCAGGTACCCCCTCTATACTTCAGGGACCTCAACCTAGGTACCCCCTCTACTGCTTCAGGGTCCTCTGACCAGGCACCCCCTTTACTGTTAGCTGACTCTTGGATCCCAGAATCTTCTCCGGAGTGGTCCCCTCTGACACTAGGTAGACCCCCAGGGGCAATCCACAGTACTCACGCCCTTTGTAGGCTTTCCTGGGACTGGACCCCTCTCTCTCTCCGCTGGTTATCGGCACACCCGATCCCCTTCAGCTCAACTCAGCACCCTCTGGATTCCCAGGCAGCACCCAAAGACATCCATGTCCTTTCACAGGAGGAGAGACAGCCGTACTCTCCCCCCTGGGACTCTGCTTCCGCCAAAGACACAGAGTCATGTACTCCCCTCAAACTTATACCCACTCCCAGAATCCTCTGCGGCAGAATCTGCCTTCTGGGGTAGTTACAAGCCCGAATGTGTCCCTGATTGGGTCTCCTCCACTGATCTATGAGAAACCTCTCGCAGAGCCAGTGGGGAGACTCCCCTCTCAGCAGACACACCTGAGAGCCATGACACCCTGATGAAAAAGAAATCATGGCCTTGCTGTTAGGCAAACAAGGCCCACTATACATTTACCTAGCACCTACCTGTAGGGTGCTACACTTAGAAAAAAATGACCCCTGCATTGGGGCCCCCGGCACTGCAAGGCTAATTGCTTGTTATCTCTAGGGGTAAATGAACAGGCAAGGTTGTTTACCCTATCCCCCACTCTGGCTGGCTTTGGGGCTGCCTTCTTCTACCCAAAGCTCTAGTCTGTGAGTGATCTCTTCATGTACAATGCAGGGCTATTAACACTGTATTGTATGCGATGGAGGTGAGCATGGACAAGAGTGCCTTAGAGAAGAGACTGCATGGGACTGGTTGCAGCATTGGAGGGATTCTGCTGGATGGTGGAATAAGGTATTTCACCTTATTCCAGATCCCCTAGACAAAGGTAGTATTTAACCTTTGTTTACTGCAAGGGTACATTTTTTTTCTTAGTCTCAAAGTTGGGCTTCAAAGTGGTTGTAAACCTCAGGCATGAAATATGAACACAGCATATCCCTCTATAGTGTGTACTTGTCTCAGTTGAGATCACTAACTGTCTTCTGTCTGCTGCCTCGTTCCTCTGCTATCAAAATGAATCACTTCTGACAAGTTTTCTTGACACCAAGAAGAAAATGGTGACAGGGGAGGGATCTCCAGCTGATTGACAACCTCAGCTCTGTTCCTGTGTGCTGTGTGAATGGGGGTGTGTCCCTTCCCTTCAATTCTCTACACCTCCCATTGTCACCCTATAACAGTGCCTATAGAAGTGCCTAAAAAAGGCTCTTCATGGTAGAATCTCCAGTTATATATTTAACCCTCCTCTTATGTTAGAATTCCGTTACTATCCATGATGTTAGGGTCAGTTTTGACCCGTGTTTTAAATCAGCCATAAAATACCCTCTGAATAATTATTTATCATCAAATTTGTTTCTTACCGCTTGGTTACCTTGTTAGGCTTCTTTATCCTTGAAAAGATTGGTTTTAATATTTTTGGTGTGACCCCTAGACCTTTCTTTTGATAGCATACCTCTCATTGTCAAATTGAAAAAATGGTAAAATAAAGTCAGCAACTCTGAAATGAATTTGTCCTATGTTTCTTCACTTTATTTAGAGAAGCAGACAAGCAGGAAAAGAGATAGGCCCCTCCCTAACTACAGCTCACAGGGTTGAGAGGGGATTGGCTGTCACTGTTACTAAGCAGAGAGAGTGTTTATGATTTCAGTTTTGGCACTTATTAGTGTCCTAAAATCCTATATTATAACTGGGTCAGAATTGACCCTAACACCATGAACGTCTTAATTTTCACCACAGTATTTTATAATTTAGTGAAAAGGATTATTTTTCTATTACATTGTTTAAATAGAGGTTCCTGACAAAGTAAAAAATCTTGATGCAATAAACAAATTTATGTGATACTTATAGACATTCAAAACCTGAAAACGGGTCAGTTTTGACCCTAACACAAGAGGAGGGTTAATGAAAACTGTGGTTTTTAAGGACTTAAGATGACTTCAAGGTTACAGTAACACGTTATTATGTGCAATTTTAGTTGTTGGGATAAGTCTCTCTGTTTCTCTCCCTCAGCAGCTCAAAAAAGCTACATCTGATGAGGCAGAGGTAGTTGGGCAAGAGATGCAACCAGGTGAGTGACCCTCCACTGCCTTAGGCTTGGTTCACACTTCTGTGTGTAACTGCAGGTGCAGGAATCGCAAAAACTATCTGCAGTGAAAACGCACGGGGCTACCATTCATTCTGAATGAATGTCTTGGTACGCTGATGCCTTAAGAGTTCCCTTCACTGAAACTAAGGGACCAAGCCCAACCCCTGAAAAACAACCCCACACCATAATTCCCCCCTTCACCAAATGATTTTGACCAGTGCACAAAGCCAGGTCCATAAAGACATGGATGAGCGAGTTTGGCGAGAAGGAACTTAACTGGCCTGCACAGAGTCCTAACCTCAACCTGATAGAACACCCTTTGGATGAATTAGAGTGGAATCTGTGAGCCAGGCCTTCTCATTCAACGTCGGTGCCTGACCTCACAATTGCACTTCTGGGAAAATGATCAAACATTACCATAGACACACTCCTAAACCTTGTAGACAGCCTTCCCAGAAGAGTTAAAGCTGTTATAGCTGCAAAGGGTGGGTCAACTCAATATTGAACCCTACGGACTAGGATAGGTGTCCCAATACTTTTGACCATAAAGTGTATGTGACATTTTTACTAGACCTCATGTAACAAAAAATGCAGAAGCGGTTCTGACGAATGCTATACAAAACAAGCTGCAAAGGAACCTGAAGAGAACTCGCAAGGTAAAAACAGACACTGATCATTATATTTATAGCAGCATAACCTCTATCCCCTAGGGTACACATGCAGACTTGGTTTTTTTCTGTGTGCACCATTAAACATCTAATACACAGACAAATAGCACTGCTCCCTGCCTAGCACAGCAGATTTCAGTTGGAGACTGCATTAAAAAAAAATACCACAGATAAATGTCTTATCTTGGGCCGACTAAAGTAGAAAACCAGCAACAAATGAGCTGGGTGACCAAACTCTGCTGTCTGGCTGCTGGCATGTTCCAAGCACCTGGAAAAATACAAATTGAAATTGTAAACACTTCATAAAACCTGCACTTCCATTTATCCATGAAGATATCTTGATTTCCTGTGGAGTTCCTACTACTAGTCCTGATAATAGGAGAGTTCCCTGTGGTTACTAATCTGATCTAGATCCTGTTGGATGAGATAGGGGTTTTGTTTAAAGTAATCCAAGAGCTTTCAAATATTCCACATACAGTTGCCTTATTCTTTCCAGCTGTCACACCTGCAGAGCTTCAAGATAATCTTTTTGATATATTTTCCATCATCCAAAGGGAACTAAAACCTTTAGTGACATTGACAAATTATGCTTTTAGCGAAATCACCTTAATATAGGGATTGGACATACAGTATGGATCATTATTGCAACCTTGCAGCAAGATTCCTAACCATGTTGCCATATTTTTTAACCTCTGACCCATTTAAAACCTATGTCGTAATCTGCGAAAAACATTTTTCAGGTATAGTATACATAAGACCTTGATTTTGTCAGAATGTTGTTGAACTGTATATTTCCTGATTAGTACATTTTCCTGTCTCAAAGGTCTTAGCAACACTAATCAAACCTGAGCCCTTTTTGGTAGACTCCAGCTTGTCAAATGATTGGGTTTCTTTCAGTCTATTTTTTGCACTGTCCACTCCCCTTTTTAAATTTATTTTGCCTGTGAACTTTTATAACGGGTCTTACAGAGAAGAATATCAAATGTGGCACAAGTACTTTTTACAGGGACTGTAGGGATTACAAATTTGTGAACACTGATTTGTAAAGGGACTGCAAAGGCAGTGATTACTAGCAGCCTCAGAGATGTTGCCAATCTCTAAATGTCCACTGCAGCCAGTGCTGGTACAGGTCATCCAGTGCCAAGGGCAATAATGGCAATGATGTGAGCAACACAACTGGGACAAGCTGCCACATGCTTGTCCCAGTGTCACTACACCCCCGCCCCCTTCCTCACCTACCCTTGTCTTGGCCCTGGCCTTGATCTCTTGGCCATTCTTAAGAAATTGGCTAAAAATGCCCAAAATATTGCCATAGCCAGGTTAATAGCTCTGCATAAATGGAAATCAGTCTATAGAATGATTAGCACTGCTTTTGGAAGCATGCAGCCTATACAAATAAGCAAGCATTAATAATCAGGACCCTGTTTTAACATGTAAAGGAAAATATGGCCCAGTTCAAAAGGAAAATAAACATTAAGAGAGTGAAACACCTCTCTGTGAGTCTCCACTGTTCCCACCACCACTGCACACTGATGGGTGCTGGCCCTGTACGTCACAGGAATCCCAATGTGAAAAAAGTCTAGCTAAGTACTTTTATTAAAATACCTTTATTAATGCAGAAAATTCACAATGACCATCCAAAATGTACAAATTAGGGTTATAACATACATCTTCCATAAAATCACCTTCATTGATGCAGAACGTGTACAATAACAATTTACAAATTAGAGATATAGCATACAGCTAGTGAGTTTTCTGCATCAATAAAGGTGATTTTATGGAAGTGCGGCCCACCAGACTTTTTTCACATTGAAAAGAAAAATGAATATTTACCGAGCGCTTTTGCTCATGGAAAACCAAATGGAATTTGTTGCAGAACAAAACACTTAAACGGGGAACGCTTACATTTTATTGGGCTCTATATTAGCTATGAGGCAGTCGTGCTGTTCCCAATTAGGGATGGGCTTAGGCTTGTTCAGATCATAGTCCAAACCCACATGATCAAGCCCACCAAGAACCTGTCACCTTTTGTGTGCCAATCATCTGTGGCTGGGGGATTACCCTCCCCATAGATGTATGTGTAAAAGAGGCATGTGTACATGCAGCTGTGGGGTGGGAAATGCCTAAGCTGCCTATGATAGGCCCAGTACAGTGTTGATGAACCCAACCTACAAATGCCAGGAGCACATCACTCAAAAAGCCCCCCCCCCCCCGTACCACTACTCAGAAGCCCCCCTTGAAGAAGAAGCAAGTCACTCAGAGGGCCTGCCAAAGTCAGGATGGCATTATCTAGTGTGGCAGAGGAAGTGAGAACTGGAGTGACCCTGACAGCTTCTGTGTTTTCAATTGACAGTGGCGTTCGAGTGAGCTGTCAAACCCTGTGTGAGTTCTTCACTGATTGAGATCTTCTATAATGGTAGTTACAACTGTGCATGCATGTGATGGGTTGATATCCATATACACACAGTACCATATCACCATATCTACCATAATAGTTGTTCCTTATCTGATCAGATTTCAAGTTGGGGACATGACTGAATAACCTACATTGGGTAGACATTTTATTTGTAGTGATAATCAGGCCTACTCTGCCAAAGCTTGCTTCTATTCTTGTCCCCCTGCACTAGGATATGCTCCTATATTTCATCTATATCTTCTATTATTCATAATGCCATTAAAAAAGCAACTATGCTGGCCAACAAATATGAACAAAGGGGCATAAGGTAAAAAAGAAACGACTGTATATATTGTTTTTTACAACTTATATTATATATTCTTTTCAGACCTCAGAGGCACCCTTTATCACCTTTTTCCAACACAAGACTACACATTTTATTACATAATTCATTATCTCCTACATTGTTTCCTAAAGTTTGGATTATTTACCACTACTATTGTGTCAATGGGCTTATAACTTGTGTCAGTAGCCTCAGTTTGACATGAGTTTGAGACACTACTGAGATCATTCCAAATTTAGTGCATTTTATCTGCAGTTGACCCCCATCTGATCTGCTTCAAACGGGTTTTTGCATTCCCAAAGACTCATTTGGGGGCGTAAAACCCATTTGAAGCAAACAAAAGCCTGTCAACACAGGCCCTGACAGTGTCTACCACTATTGGTGCCTGTACAATTATAAACGACCACATATTGCACCCAGTAAGAATATTCTTCCATTAGGCAGTTCTGCATAAGCTTCATTCATTCAGTATCTGCACTATCCCAACTACAGAGAGCAAGGTTACCACCACTAAAGGAGTGCGAAATGAAACTTGACTACAAAATGAAAGGGAGCATGTAAAATGCATGATTGTTTGTGAAAAAATTTGCAATTCCACTTTTGAAGTGCAGGTTCATTGAGAACAGATCTGGTTCACAGCATAGAAAAAAACAACAATGTTGGAGCGCTAACAAAACCTCCAGCACATGAAGGGTAAATAAGTTGGAAAGGCAGGGAGGGAGGGGGGGTAGGATGTGGAATGGAGACTATAAAAAACAAAAATGGGAGAAATACCATAAAATTGATAGATGAAAATTCCTGAAAGGAAATGTCCCAAGAGCACCTGAAGAAAGAGCGCGCGAGATCGTATGTGACTCGCCGCATGCTCAGAAACGCGTTGTGCATACCGTGCATATTCCACATACCTTACATTCCTTGGTGACGGGGCCGTTTTCCATCCTCCACCGCACATCGTAGCTGCTGCCTTAGACGCTGACCGCCGACTGCTGCAGGAGGTAGCCGGCTTCCTTCTCTCTGTGACTGACGATCAAGCTTCAGACTGCTACACACGAATGGATGGCACCCCCCAGAGGATCTTCTCATGTCTGTGATGTGACACAGCTCGATTATCTTGGTTTCTAATGAGTGTTATACTAATTATGCCTTGTTATTAATAAAGACTGTCTGCACTTAGAGCGCTTTTCTTTTTCTTTTCTGGTTCACAGCACAGGCCTTTGTCTCATCAGACAAACTTAAAAGCAAGTGGTAATCTGGATACCATCCCATATCAATAAAATAAGTGCACATGCATGCTACAAATACTTGGTGCAAAATACAAATTTTGGTATCAAGCACTCTTACTGCTTTTGATGATACAGAATGAAGTCTGATTTTGTAGTTGCCACTATAAAATGAATCTCAGGTGCCACTTTCCTTGAGCAATATTACTACACCTAGGTTCCTAGGTCCTTTCACCTGTCAAAACTGTTACGGGTGTCTGTCATTTCTCACATTTTGGTTTAGAGCTATATTGAAGTATCAAACCTTTTAATCTCTTTATATCATTTGTGACTGATTTGAGCTTGGAAATACCCTTTTGCTTTTTAGTAAGTCAAGTCTGTAAGTCAATGCTTCTTGTCTTCAAATTGCAGTGCTCTGTAAGGGATGAGCTGAGTAGCAATCACACCTCTTAACACAAGTGTCTTCACACTAGTATAGCAGAGAAGAGCAAAGGTGTGTCAAACCAGCTTGTGAATTACTGAAGGCACTGGGTCTTTTATTTTAAAATATCATCCTGCATAACTGCTATACCAGGAAAGTGGAGTTAAAGTAAAACTAAGCACACACAGTTTCGTTTACAATGTCCCTTCTATTTCTGTATGGAGATGATGGCACTGTAATTATTTTATTAATAAAAAATCTAAGTACATCTTTCCTAATTGATATCCAGCTGTCACATTACCCACATCTTTCACAGCCTGTCTGCAGGGAAACATAAGCAGAAGGAGTTTCTAGTTCTCTGCTGCTGGTGGTGACACGTTCAAAGTATAAAAAAACAGCCTTTGGAATACAGAGTAAATCAAAATAATTATTATCAATAAACTGTTTTAAATGGTTATACAAGTACACATTTGAAATCAAATCTTTATTATGGGGTGTCCCACCCCTCCAACCTGTGTCTTAGAATAAAAGGGAGGTGATTCTTCCAGCAATCTACATGTAATATCCAGACTCCATTGTGTTCAAGTGGTTAATGGGTATGGAGGGAGGGAGGGACTGTCATTTACCACTATGTTTACACCCACATGTGTGACTCTATAGTCACATGGGCTGTTTAGATGTTATGAGGAGAAAATGCTCAACATAGAAACTCACTGAAAACATCTGTAAAATCCCTAGCTAAATTGGGGACATGAATAGAAGGTGGAGATAGAGAGCAGCAGGATCAACCAGGTTTTTTGCAGAATATAAAAAAAGGATCACATAGTGACTGAATGAGTATGAACAGCATGCAATACAGCATTTATTAAGAGTTTTTCATGATGTGGCTTTAGTGACAATTTAAGACTAGGAAAATGGAGTATGTTAGTACAATGTATGTCTGACTACATATCTATTTTTATTTGTCTTCATTTGGACATTTAGATTATGTTACATTATAGAGTATACTTTTGGAAAACTGAGACTTTAGGTTATGAAACATCTCACTTCTGGATAGATAGATAGATAGATAGATAGATAGATAGATAGATAGATAGATAGATAGATAGATAGATAGATAGATAGATAGATAGATAGATAGATAGATAGATAGAGCACAGAAGCAACTACTAATTACTGAAAGGCCCCTTTTGTGTTTTCTGACTCACTAAAGCCCGGTACACACAATAAGAAATTTGGCCGGGAAATTTCGTCCGACGACCGATCTGCCGATTTTCGGCTTGTTAGTATGGTGCTTTCGACAGACGACTCCGACTTTTCGGCTGTCAAAATCCTGGTGTGCAGGCATTTAAATTTTTGTCCTCCGTCAAAACTCGGCCGATTTTCGTCTCAGTACAGATTTCGATGGGGAAAAATCTTATGAGCAAGACTAGGCATGCTCAGAGATGAAAGAACACATAAAAAACAATCCAACACATGACATCACTTCTGAAGTAGAATTCTGTCGTACGGGAAAATTCATGTGCAGTCTAGAGCACATTCCAACCAACAGACACCACTGTCGGCGGAAATTCGTTGGGTGTGTACGAGGCTTAAGAAACTATTGTCCCTATTCATTCAGAGTTCTTATTGAAAAGTGCAGTAATCCATAGCTACTAAACAGAATAAATTCTTTACCAATCTTTAACAGAGTGAAGTTGGATCAATTCCTATGGGTACTGGACTTAATAAAGTGTTACTAAATCCACAAGAGTCAAATCAGCCTGTGTATGCAGTAAAACATGCTTGTTATACTCTCTGTGTAACCTAAGGGATTAATTCTGCACATTGTGTACAAAGGCTGTTTGATCCTGTCTTCTCTGATCCTCCACATCTTTTACTGTCCCCAATCCATCTGGTGATAGCACAGAGCCTTGGGGGCACTCTGCACATGCTCAGTTTGATGTGAATTGTTAGAGTTGTTTTTTTTTTTTCTTGGGAGGGTGCATGAGATCAGCACAGGTCAAATCAGCACTGTCCAGGCAGGGGGACAGGAATCATGCAGACTCATAGGACAGTCAGAGGAAAATGAAAACTTCTCCTATACTACTGAAGAGAAAAGGTATTTAGCAGATTATATTTACTAAAATAATTTAATTTCCATGTTCTGTGTACTGTGGCACACCAGATATAGTGAATGCAGGGTCCTGGGTTTAGTAACACTTTAAAGAGGTTGTAAACTCAATTGTTTTTTTTTTTTTTTTTCACCCTGAAAGAGAAACACATAATGAGCTAGTGTGCATCGCATACTAGCTCATTATGCAATACTTACCTTAGAATGAGCCCCCGCCGTGCTGCCCGCTCACCTCTATGACGGGCGACATGTTCAGTCGCCCGTCTTCCGGGATCGCGGCATCCGGCCATCTGATTGGCCGGAGCCGCGGTGACGTCACTGCCGACGGCACGGGACTCTGAAGGAACGGCACCAGCGGCTGTTCCTTCAGAGCGCATGCGCCAGTCACGTCACTGCATGGCCTTATCATAGGCTTACCTATAGGTACAACTTGCAGAGGAGGGTTTACTCCCTCTTTAACACAAAGGGTCAATCGACCCAAAACTGGATCTTTAGTTATAAGTGAAACCTGGTAAAACCATCTTGATTACTTTAACAGTGCAGATCTCCCTGGACCAGCTCCTGTGCAGCATGGACAAATGGATATTCCCATCTTACCATCCAGCATCTTCTTGTTGAGTTCAATATAATATAAAATACATTAGAAAAAAAAAAAACCCAGGGAGAGTGGGCCCATCCAGCCATAGCAAGAACTCAATCTCAGATACCACAAAAACAAAATTCCTAAGAGATATAAAACAGGGGTAGGTGGATTATATACATAGCATGTACCAAAAACAAAATATCCCTTTTGTGACCCTTGAAGAATAAAACATCTTTATTAAATAAGATCCAATATTTCCTGGAAAAGATTTTTTCAACTTTAAATACATATGAAAGGCTTGGAGTTTTGCAATTCCAAAGAAGCAATGAATGCAGGGCTGTCATCCAAATAGATTACTGTGAAGCAATCCAAAATATCTATAAATACATGACTGACTAACATCTTAAAAATTGTAAATCTGTTGCATAATCTAAAAGAATATGACTTTCATAACCTAAAATATTATCACTAGCCATTTCAGGTTACTTTGTCACGTGTTTTACAGGACTTACTAAAGTCAGTTTAAGTATCAATCAATGCATTTCTAATATGATCCACATCTTTAGAAATAGGAGATATATGTATTTTTTTTGATATCATATATTCCAGACTATTTTTTATTATATATTCCAGCCTTATCAAACAGTGTTTAACATCTATGTGCCATATCATTGTTATTGGGAGAAATTATGCCCTATCGTTTGGTTCAGATGAAGGAATAGAGCCTTATCTATAATGTCAGTGGGGGAGGTTGTCCCCCATCATTGGAGTCAGTGGGACAAAGCATGCCCCATCATTGTTGTAAAGGGGAGAGATTATGTCCTATCGTTTGGTTCAGATGAAGGAATAAAGCCTTATTTATGATGTCAGTGGGGGAGATTGTCCCCCATCATTGGAGTCAGTGGGACAAAGCATGCCCCATCATTGTTGTAAAGGGGAGAGATTATGTCCTATCGTTTGGTTCAGATGAAGGAATAAAGCCTTATTTATGATGTCAGTGGGGGAGATTGTCCCCCATCATTGGAGTCAGTGGGACAAAGCATGCCCCATCATTGGTGTAAAGGGGAGAGATTATGCCCTATCGTTTTGTTCAGATGAAGGAATAGAGCCTTATTTATGATGTCCGTGGGGGAGGTTGTCCCCCATGGAGTAAGCGGGACAAAGCATGCCCTCATCATTGTTGTAGGTGGGAGGAATTGTGCCCCATCTTTGTGAGCAGGAGGAATTGTGCTTCAAGGGCCATTTGATTGCAAGCAAACAGCGCATTCAGCCTAAAAGGTGCTTTTTGGGGACCACCGCATTAGGGTAACACACCTACGTTATGCAGCTACCTAACAATGTGAAGGGCCAGTTCACCCAAAAGTGATATTTTCATTCTTGGTGGAGCCTGGTGGGCTAAGTGAGCGATACTACATTTTGATACTCCATACACTTCTCTGCCATACTGCCTTTTGCCTTTCCTGTTAAGCTGACAATTTTGGACATTCCCAATCAATTCTATGTGCTTCAGCAATTACTGTTCTAGTCTCCACAAAACAAATCAATATAATACAATAGGGGGAGTAAGCTCCCTCAAAATGACCTCACATGCTGATAGCAAATCCAAAATCAAGTACTTAGATTAGTTGCATTAAAAACAAATACATGTAATGATTTGTTAATGAATATATAGCTGCAATAATTTGTATCTTTTATTTCTGCCTGCAGTGAAAGTGGTTTTAAAGCCTTAAGGTTTTTCACCTTAATGCATTCTATGCTTCAGCCCCCCCCCCCCCCAGACCCTTCCTTTTTCTTACCCGAGCCCAAATCAATCCAGCGATGTGCACAAGCACAGCAGCTCCAGCTGCTGTCTCTCTCCTCGTTGGACAGATTGATAGCAGCAGGAGCCATTGGCTCCCGCTGTTGTCAATCAAATCCTGTGACACGGGAGCAGGGAGCAGGGCTGAGTCCCACTGTTTTTGTCAATGGACACAGCAGCGGCATTCGAAAAAGAGCCCACAGGGGCTCTCCCATGGAATGTGGCTTTCCGTGGGGGGGCACTCGATGCAGAGGAAGGGCCTGGAGTGCCAGCAATGGATGCCAGAAGAAGAGGATCAGGACTGCTCTGTGCAAAACGATTGCACAGAGCAGGTAAGTATAGGCGTGTTGGTTTTTTTAATAAAAAAAAAAAAAGGTTTACAACCACTTCAAAGCCTCATGCACACTGCAGCTGAAAAAACACCTGTTTTACAGCTGTATAACTTTTATTCTTGCCTCTAAACAACCCTCCATGCACAAATAAGCATTTACAGACATTTAGAGGCAGAAAAAAAAAACATCACTTACGCATTCTGGAGAGGAGAGTTTGGGCAGAAAAAACACACCAATGCACATAAACACACATTAATTAATGTGCTTGAGAGCAGCTGCTCTCCCTCTTTATTGGCTCAGACACAGCTGTCCATCTCAGCCAGTGAGGAGGGAGCAGGGGGCGAGGCTGAGTTCCATTGTGTGTGTCATGGGATATACAGAGCGGGGCTAGGAAGTGAGCATGCATGAGTGCCTGCACAGCAAGCTGCTTACTATGGGGGCACTCAGCAAGGGGGAGGAGCCCAGAACGGAAGTCAGGGAACCGAGAAGAGGAAGATTGGGACTGCTTTGTGCAAAACCATTGCACAAAGCAAGTATTACATGTTTATTTTATTTTTATTTATTTTTTTATTAATTTCTCCTTTAGTTTTGTAATATGCTGGCCAATAGAATGCATAAATACCAAATGCTTGTAAATAATGTGGTTTTTAGCACATTTGTAGGCTGTTTTTGTCCTGTAAAGAGAAAAGATGTCCAAAGGAGAAGCCTAACTCTCCATCATCTCCAAAAAATTGAAATCTCTATTTTGGATAGACTGGCCTTTTTAGAAATTTTCAACGTAAATGTCCTGGTTTACTATACACAGAAATATGATGAATAATTAAAAAAGTTAATATTCCATGTGCATGTTTATCAACGTTTTAGTATTAGGTTTATTGGTTACAACTGTATCCTCTATTCCAGTGGTGGTCACCATACTTAACATGTGGGGCCCTTTCACTCAGCTCTAGGAATCAGCGAAGGGAAAGACAGTACAGAAAATTAGTCGAGGGGAATTTATCAAAACTGGAGCACACAGAATCTGGAGCAGCTGTGCATGGCAATCAATCTGCTTCTATATTAAATGTTCAAAGCTGATTGGTTACTATGCACAGCTGCTCCAGATTCTGTGTGCTCCAGTTTTGATAAATTCCCCTCAATGAATTTTATGTACTGTCCTTCCCTTCGCTGATACCTAGAGCTGAAAGAAAGGGCCCCACAACATGTTAAGTATGGTGACCACCACTGGAATGGAGGATCCAGTCTGGATAAAGTGCCCTCATTATATATGCCACATATACATTATATATGCCACAAAAACCTGTAAGAGACTGTGGACATTATACAGAAGATGGTCAGTGACTAAGATCTAAAGGAATGGTTGGAAATTTGGATGATGCTGCAGTTAGCGCTGGGACAAGAGAGGTGGAGGGCAGGAGGGGACGCTACCCTGGGCACTGTGATTTTACTTGGGTGGGGGGCGCTCCATGGAGAGCTGTGCCCTACCCATCCAGGGCCGGTGCTAGACTATTTTGCGCCCTAGGCAAGACCAGCTACTTGCTTTTAAAAACAGGGTCACTGCACTATGGATGAGCAGGGTTTTGGGTAGAAATGCATCTGTGGTGTCACTGGAAAAAAGATTGTCCCTGCATCCTTGGGGTCACTGAAATAAAAAATTCCCTGCATTGATGGTTTCACTGGAAGGAGAAATGTCCTTGTCTCCGTGTTGTCACTGGAAGAAAAAAATTTTCCCTGCGTCCATCATATATGATGTGCACCAGTAAATTGTCCCTGCATCCTTGGTGTCACTGAAATAAAAAATTCCCTGCATTGGTGGTTTCACTGGAAGGAGAAATGTCCTTGTCTCCGTGTTGTCACTGGAAGAAAAATGTTTTCCCTGCGTTCATCATATATGATGTGCACCAGTAAATTTAAGGGGCTTGGGTGGTAGGAAGCTGGTAGTGGGGTACAGGGGGGATGAAGATGACAGGGGGTGGGATGGTGGGAAGCTGACAGGGGGGATGAAGATGACAGGGAGGATGAAGTGGAGAGGGGGGGGGGTGAAGATGACAGGAAGCTGACAGTGGGGTACAGGGGGGATGAAGATGACAGGGGGTGGGATGGTGGGAAGATGACAGGGAGGATGAAGAAGACAGGGGGTGGGATGGTGGGAAGATGGCAGGGGGATGAAAATGACAGGGGGTGGGATGGTGGGAAGATAACAGGGGGTGGGATGGTGGGAAGATGACAGGAGGGATGAAGATGACAGGGGGTGGGATGGTGAGAAGATGGCACGGGGGATGAAGATGACAGGGGGTGGGATATGGTGGGAAGATGGCAGGGGGGATGAAGATGTCAGGGGTGGGATGGTGGGAAGATGACAGGGGGGATGAAGATGACAGGGGGTGGGATGGTAGGAAGATGACAGGGGGGATGAAGATGACAGGGGGTGAGATGGTAGGAAGATGACAGGGGGGATGAAGATGACAGGGGGTGGAATGGGGGGGAAGCTGATGGGGGATGAAGATGAAAGGGGGGATGAAGATGTCAGGGGGTTAGGTGGGATGGTAGGAAGATGACATACACCCCCCCTAGCTTCACACACCCCTCCATCTCCACACACCCCCCCTTCACAAACCCCTCCATCTCCATACACCCCCCCAGCTTAACACACCCCTCCATCTCCCTACACCCCCCCCCAGCTTCACACACCCCTCCATCTCCACCCCCCTAGCACCATACACCCCCCCAGCTCCATACACTCCCCCCCTTGCAAGTTAGTATTAGTTATAAACATCACAGACCTCAGATCATAGCGGCGCTGTTGCAGAGAGTGGAGAGTTTCTGCCCGCCTCCTCCTCCTCTGTACAGGAAACACACAGGAAGGGGGAGGGGCGGGTTCAGTGCTCGTCTCTGCTTTGACACAGGCAGCTGGGGAGAGAGACCAGCTGCCGTGTGCGTGTAACTCTCGGGCGGCGTGTGGGAACCAAGCCGCCCGCACCGCTGCAAGCATTCCGGGACCCAGCCCTGATTCGCCAGGGACGATCCCGGCGAATCAGGGACGCTTGGGAGCAGGAGGTATAGCTGCGCCCTAGGCGGCAGTGCGCCCCCAGGGCGCCTGCCTTGTTCGCCTAGCGGTAGCGCGGGCCCTGCATCCAACTGCTAAAGTTTACACATTTGGTCCAGAAATGGAATGTCTGGATCTTTAAAGAGGAACTGCAGTCTTCTCACATAATTTGTAATAAAAAACATATTTCCCATTCTGAAGCTTCCCTTTAACCACTTGGCATATTATTTATATATACTGGGATTCTGTACTTACCAAATATTTTGCAGAAATCTCCCTCCACTAAATCTGGCTGCAGTCATATTAACTGTTGGCAGCTGAAGCTGCTGCCTGTTCACTTCCTTGATTTAAACAGACACACAGAGGCACACAGACACATACATACAAACATACACATATATAAAGACAGACAGACAGACACACACACACACACACACAAACATATATACAGACAGATAGACACACTTACACCACTGCTTGCCTGCACATTTCTCCTCTCTTGATGAATACTCATGATCTCTGCAGTCTCCTGTTATCTCCGCCCTTATCCAGCCCCCTCCAGCTCTGCAGCTCTCATTGGCTTTCCTATGACTCATCCCTCCCCCCTTGCTGGCAAACTCTCACGAGAGTGAGAGCTGTGCATGATGTTATTAGCCTAGGCTAATGACTGGACAAGAAAGAGGAAGTGGGCTGTATAAGGTATTTACTGGCAGAAAAAAAATGTTTTAATATCCAAAGTTAAAACAACAAGGGCAGAGGTTTTAATTATTATTATTATTTCAGGTACTTGTATAGCGCTGTCAATTTACGCAGTGCTTTACATATACATTGCACATTCACATCAGTCCCTGCCCTCAAAGGAGCTTACAATCTAAGGTCCCTAACTCACATACATACACAGTAGGGCCAATTTTATACAGGATCCAATTAACCTACCAGCATGTCTTTGGAGTGTAGGAGGAAACCGGAGTACTCGGAGGAAACCCACGCAGGCACAGGGAGAACATGCAAACTCCAGACAGGTAGTGTCATGGTTGGGATTCGAACCAGCGACCCTATTGCTGCTTTTGAAAGTGCTAACCACTACACCACTGTGCCGCTGGAAAGATGACTGAAGGTCCGCTTTTTACCATTTTTACATTGATCATAAGTGTGTGTTGTCAGACCTGCATCACATTCATTTGCTGGGTTCTAACATAGTACATCTAAATGAGCAGATTATATCATTGGTATAAAAAGTTTGTGGAAAAAATAAAAAGAAATAATAGCTCACGACAATGAAAATGAATCAGCTTTTGGAAAAAGTGACATTCTGTTATCTTCAAGGATCAGATGATAGAGGATTGTAAGTGTAGACAAAAAAAATGTAAGGTTTAAATCAGGCATGTCCAACCTGCGGCCCGAGGGCCACATGTGGCCCACTGCCCCTGACAATTTTATTTTTGCTGGGGAGGAAGGAAATCGGGTCAGGGGCATGGCCACAGCATCTTCCAACTAACGGTAGACAGAGGCTGCCTCGGAGGGGAGGGGAGGCGAGCATGTGCAGTGTTTCTGACTCCTACCACCATGACCACTTCAAATCACTGAAGTGGTCGTGGTAGTTAGAGTGTTCCATTATCATCTCTCAGAAGAAGTAAACCTCTCTATACTGATTCCATTTCATTTGATCATCCCCTAGTTGTGTTAAATTAGTGCGGGGGGGGGGGGGGGCGGCAGCACGGGAAGGGCGAGGCGGCATTTTATTCCTAATATAGCTTAACTATAGTGTATATTATATATGCGGCCCGAGAAAATTTCTCTACACTCAATGTGGCCCAGAGAAGCCAAAAGGTTGGACACCCATGGTTTAAATCATATTTCCAAGGAATATTTAACAAGCTTGATATACTCCCTATTGATCATTCTTCTCTCATTTGGTGGGTGGGATATAGTTCCTGACATTGGTAGGCACACTTTACTAGGTGTAACCAGCTTTTATAACTGGGCATTGCTTAATAAATTATTCTTTAATTAACATGCAGACCTGTTATTATTATTACTATTATACAGGATTTATATAGTGGCAACAGTTTAGGCAGCACTTTACAACATAAGCGCAGACAGTACCATTACAATACAATTTAATACAGTAGGAATCAGAAGGCCCTCATCTTTAGAGCTACTAATCTAAGAGGGAGGGTCACGAGATATGTAGCATTATTCCCAGCCGTTTTGCTGGATATGGGTCCCCCTGGGTTACCGCTAGCAACTACAGCACATTTAAGCATGTTTCTCTGACACTGAGACAATGACCCGTCCAGTATCTTTGGGTTTTTGTATTTATTTGGTAACTTGGATAGGAGAAGGGATGAGTGGGATACTCCTTGAACTGAACTATGCACAATTTAGCAGAGACACTTGAAAAACGCTATTTGGCGCTGACTTGACGCTGGCTGAATGCCTATCAACGTTTGGCTTGAAGCTGGTTAACTCTGGCCGGATGCCTGTTAACACTGAACTGACTTGTGACTGCTTTCTGACTAAAGAAGTCCTCTTTGAGCTCCCTCAAGCACTCTTGCTGAATTAGCTACTTGTATACTGCTGCACTGCTGAACACTTCAGGGCCCACACCGGCGCCCCCTTTCTCTCAATCATCTTCAGGGCTTAGACATTGGCACCCCCTTTCCTAAGCCTCCTCTACTTGTTGGCTGGCTACCAGATCCCTTTGACCTTCTGGAGTGGCCCCCTCTCCTAGGCAGACCCCTGAGCCGTTTTGCGTACTCACAACACTGTTTTTCCTGGAAACTTCTGCCCAGCAGC
The DNA here is from genome assembly GCF_965119305.1 of Pelophylax lessonae. NCBI lineage: Eukaryota > Metazoa > Chordata > Amphibia > Anura > Ranidae > Pelophylax > Pelophylax lessonae. The sequence continues at coordinate 336,237,687 of NC_138771.1, read as the reverse complement.
TCCACTCGGTCAGCAACACTCTGGATCCTCTTCCTGAAGCCCAGCTCAACCACCGGTCCTCTAGGTCAACTGCCCAGGACACTCTGACTTGCTCTGACAGGAGGAGAGACAGCCTCCTCCTGGAACTCTGCTTCCCACCAAAGACGCCCTGTCACATGCTCCCCTCCGGCTTATATCCAATCCCAGGGTGCATTGCGGCAAACTCTGCCCACTGAGACAGCTATAAACCCTGATGTGCTATTGGCCAGGTTTCCTCCACTGTTCAACAATAGCCCTCATTGGACACAGTGGGGAGACTCCCCAGACTCAACAGACCACACCTGGAAATACATGACAGCCTCACTAACTGAATCAGGCCCCCCTGATAAGCAGACAGGGCCACATATATGCTTTTCCTAGCACCTACCTAAGAGGGTGCTACAGATACAAAAGATAATAACTGTGGGGGATGTGCTGATGGAGAAAATAAATGTACAGCTCTTAGGTGTGGGCAGGATAGGTCTTTCTAAAGAGATGAGTTTTCAGGGATCGTCTAAAAGTGGACAGAGTAGGAGATAGTCGGATAGATTGGGGTAGGGAGTTCCAGAGGACAGGAGAGGATCCGGAGAAGTCCTGGAGGGAAGCATGAGAGGAAGTAACAAGGGAGCTAGAGAGCAGGAGGTCTTGGTAGAAGCTAAAAGAACGATTTGGTTGGTATTTTGAGACAAGGTTAGTGATGTAGCTGGGGACAGAGTTGTGGATAGATTTGTAAGTTGTTGTTAGTATCTTGAATTTAATTCATTAGGTGAGTGGAAGCCAGTGGAGGGATCGGCAGAGATGGGTAGCAGACACTCAGCGGTTGCTAAGGTGGATGGGCCTGGTGGCAGCATTCATGATGGACTGAACTGGGGATAGCCAATGTGAAGGTAAGTAAATAAGGAGAGAGTTGCAGTAGTCTAGGCGGGAGATGCCCAGAAAGTGAATTTGAAGCTTTGTGGTGTCATTGGTTAGGAAGGGGTGTATCTTGGAAATGTTACGGAGGTTAAGGCGTCAAGCTTTGGTTAGTGATTGGATGTGGGGCCAAAAACATAGTTCAGAGTCCAAGATTACACCTAGCACCTTGACATGTTGGGGCAGGTTGATAGTTAAACCGTTGATTTTGGCGGAGAACTCAGGGAAAGGGGAACGTGGGGAAGGAAATAATATAAGCTTAGTTCTTGATTGATTGAGTGTCAGGATGTGGTGTGACATCCAGTTTGATATGCCTGTTAGTAGATTAGTGATGTGTGAGGAGACTGATGGAGTGAGCTGAGGGGTAGAGAGATAGATTTGGTGTCATCAGCATAGAAATTATATTAAAAGCCAAGGGAGGCAATCAACTGACCCAAGAAGGAGGTGTAGATCGAGAATAGGAGGTCCAATAACAGAACCCGGGGGAACCCCAATGGAGAAAGGAAGAGGAGAAGAGGGAGTAGAATTGTAAGTGACACTGAAGGTGCAGTGGGATTAATAGGATGAGAACCAGCGAAGAATACAGTCGCAAAGACCAAAGGAGTAAAGCTTATTGAGAAGGAGGGAGTGGTTCACTGTGTCAAAGGTAGCAGAGAGGTCAGATGTAGGTAGCTGTTAGTTGATTTTTTGTGAGTTTAAGGAGAGCAGTTTTCCATGGAGTGTTGGGGGCAAAATTCAGACTGAAGGGGAATAGGAAGGTCATTCTCAGTGAGATGGTCTCTCAGTTGGTTGTAGACCCGACATTCAAAAAGTTTGGCGAAAAAGGTGAGTAAGGAGACAGGGCATACGTTGATAAGATTGATGGGGTCCAGTGATTGATTTTTAAAGAGGTTGTAACCCTAAAAAAAAAAAAAAAAGAGAGATCCTGTTACCTTATAGCAGGTTAAACAGCACAGTGCTTGTGCTGTCTAAACTTTCCTTCTGGAAGCTGTAAAAAAATCTGGCTGAACCTGACATGACTCCTGGCCACTCTCCTCTCTTATCTAAGGGCTCCCTGGCTGACGTCAGAGGGAGATCTCGGCCTCTCCCACTGTAGCCCTGGATCGGAGCATTAGAGTGGCCGGGAGTTACATGACTGGCCTGAAGATACATGAAAAAAAGGTATTTAAAGGCTTCGTTTTTTAACAGACAATTACACAGTGCATTATGGCTGCTTAAAAGAGAGGGGCTGGCAGTGAAATCATAGTGTAGGGTTACAAACAGTATGGGAGTAATTAGTGCATGTTTAAGAGAGTTTGGGAAGATGCCAGAAGAGAGGGGAACATTGAAGTTGTGTTTGAAAATGTAGGATAGAGCCACAGGGTGACCCTAGCACTTTCGAGGGAACAGGGTCCAGAGGGCAGGTGGGCTTTAGAAAAACGTTTCGTAATCTAGTTTATAGTAGTGGGGTTGAATGAGGGAAGAAGTGATTATACCTGTGGAGTGTTGAGCAAGGAAGGTATCTGCACATCGGAGCTCTCCTCACTAATAGTATCAGTCCTATTTTTTAAGTGAATGGCAATCTCCTGGGCAGTAAGTAAATTATTGGGTGGAGGCAGTGAAGGATGAAGAAGAGAACTGAAGGTAGAGAGGAGTTGACTGGGACTGGATGAGAAGGTGTTAATTGGAGTGTTGAAATAGGTCTGCTTGGCAGTGTGTAAGCAAGAATTGTATTTTTGCAGAGCAGCTTTATGTTGGTTGAAGTATTTCTGAGACTTAAGCCACGTCCGTACACACGATCTGATTATCGAATGATCTGTCGTCCGTTTTTTGTGGCATGCTAGTCTGATGTGGAAAGTGAAGAGGTTATTTTCATACGAATTTTCCCGTAAGACAGAATTCTACTTCAGAAGTGATGTCATGTGTTGGATTTTTTTGTATGTGTTCTTTCGTCTCTGAGCATGCCTAGTCTTGCTCTTAAGATTTTTTTCCGTTGAAAACTGTACTAATGAGACGAAAATCGGACGTTGTGTTGACGGACGATAAAAATTTTATAGCCTTCACATCGGCCGAAAAAGTCGGAGTCCACGAAAGCACCATACTAACAATCCGAAAATCGGCAGATCGGTCGTCGGACGAAATTTCCCTTCAGATTTTATTATTGTGTGTACGGGCCTTTAGTCTTATGCCACAGGAGCTAAAGAGCGTGGCTACATTTTTTTAGGCTTCTTAAATTTCTGGTGTGATCTGTTTGCCAAGGTTGTAGGGGTTGGGGCCTGATTGCATGTCTAGTGAGGGGGCCGAGCTTGTCTAGGGAGGATGACAGTATATTGTTGTAGACAGAAGTGGCTAGGTTGGGGCAGGACAGGGATGATATTTTGTCATAGAGGTGGTCAGTAGAAGTGTGGAGAAGAGAAGGGTTGAGGTGGCGAATGTTTCTACTGTTAACTTTTAGGCTGTTAGGAAGAAAAGGGGGAAGATATGGAGAGAGTGAAACTAATAATGTGGTCATTAGAAAACAGGAAAAGGATTGTTACTAAAGGTTGCATGGAGCCAGTGCTGTATCTTGGCCTAGGCCGACAAGGCCCAGGTCTAGTGCCGCACTTTGCAGGGGGCAGCAAAAAAGCTACAACCCGCACGAAAAAAAAAACAGCCTCCTCCTGGCTCCCACACTAAAAGGGTCTCGCCCGGCTTGCGCTACACTTTTAGTATAGTGCCAGTCTTATGGGTCGAATTGGGCCAGAGGGCAAGGCCCAGGAGGCAAGTCAGTCTGGCACCCCCATAAAGCGGTCACACTGCTACCTGCCGGTATGATAATACTGGCCGGTGAGAACATTCGGACAGACCGCAGGCCGCCGACCACACTTAATACAACTGGGCCGATGGCTGCCAATGCTATAAGTGTGGCACTGCAGCCTAATGCTCCAACTACCATCCTCTACCCCCAGGAATGGCAGGAATCATGTCAATAATATAAACAAAAAAGAGGTTTAGTTAGCACACAATTGCAAATGCATGTGAAAGCTGCAGGGCCACTTCACGGCTCCCTGTATACCTGCAGTCCTAACTCTAATGAATTTATAAGAGTCTTCACAGTGGAAGCACATGCAAGCTAATGGATAGATAGGGGGCAGGTGAGCCTGGAGGTGGCCCATCCCTCCTAAAGGTAATTGGGGGCATAATGGATGCCCAGCTGATGGTATTACAGCAAAGGCATCCAGTATGTCCACTCACCAGTACACATTAACAACAAAGAAAATGGCCTCTGCCCCCACCTATTACTGGCCTTCATAGCAAAGAACACATGGAAGGCCAACGCACATGAAACAAACAAAAGTAAAATTCCCAGTTCAATTTGCTAGCCAGTTTGCTTACCAACCAGATTAACCTGTCTAACAGTTTGCGTCAAAACAGGGGTTTAGTTAGCAGTGGACATACTGGATGCCTTTGCTGTAATACCATCAGCTGGGCATCCATTATGCCCCCAATTACCTTTAGGAGGGATGGGCCACCTCCAGGCTCACCTGCCCCCTATCTATCCATTAGCTTGCATGTGCTTCCACTGTGAAGACTCCTATAAATTCATTAGAGTTAGGACAGCAGGTATACAGGGAGCCGTGAAGTGGCCCTGCAGCTTTCACATGCGTTTGCAAATGTGTGCTAACTAAACCCCTGTTTTGATGCAAACTGTTAGACAGGTTAATCTGGTTGGTAAGCAAACTGGCTAGCAAATTGAACCGGGATTTTTACTTTTGTTTGTTTCATGTGCGTTGGCCTTCCATGTGTTCTTTGCTATGAAGGCCAGTAATAGGTGGGGGCAGAGGCCATTTTCTTTGTTGTTAATGTGTACTGGTGAGTGGACATACTGGATGCCTTTGCTGTAATACCATCAGCTGGGCATCCATTATGCCCCCAATTACCTTTAGGAGGGATGGGCCACCTCCAGGCTCATCTGCCCCCTATCTATCCATTAGCTTGCATGTGCTTCCACTGTGAAGACTCTTATAAATTCATTAGAGTTAGGACTGCAGGTATACAAGGAGCCGTGAAGTGGCCCTGCAGCTTTCACATGCGTTTGCAAATGTGTGCTAACTAAACCCCTGTTTTGACGCAAACTGTTAGACAGGTTAATCTGGTTGGTAAGCAAACTGGCTAGCAAATTGAACTGGGAATTTTACTTTTGTTTGTTTCATGTCAATAATATAATTTTATTTCTTTAAACATCCTTGTCCTTGAGCGAGCATACTGAATTGCATCATATACAATTAAGACTTTTAAATGTATATGATGGCAATAATATTTTGGACCTGCTCACCTCATATGTGCTTTCGCAATATGTCACTGGATTAAAAAGATTACTCATTTCTTTTAGGATGTTTGGACTTGTGTTGGCTGCCACTGATTATTTCACTTATTTATATAATGACTCTGGACTTATTATACAAATAACTGAAATAATCCTATGATTACAATCAGTGGCAGCAAATTTCTTAAAAGAAAGGAGTAATCTTACTAATCCCGTGACATGAGGCTGTACTAATGGGCACAGATAAGGCTGCACTGATGGCCACTGATGAGGTGGCACTAATAAGCTGCACTGATGGGGTTGCACTGATAAGGCAGCACTGATATGCTGCACTGATGGGCACTGATATGCTGCACTGATGTGCATTAATAGACTGAACTGATGGGCACTAATATGCTGCTCTGATGTCCACTGATGAGGCGGCAGTGGTGCGTACTGATAAACTACACTGATGGGCACTAATGAGGCAGCAATGATAAGGCAGCACTGATATGCTGCACTGATGAGGCTGCACTGATGGGCACGAGGCAGCACTGATAAGCTTCACTGATGGGGCTGCACTGATATGCTGCCCTGATGGGCACTGATATGTTTCACTGATGGGCACACTGATGGGCATGCTGATGGCCACTGATGAGGCTGTGCTGATGGCCTCTGATGAGATGGCACTGATAAGCTGCACTGATAAGGCAGCACTGATGGACACTGATATGATGCACTGGTGGCCACTGATGGGGCTGTACTGATGGCCTCTGATGAGGCCGCACTGATATGCTGCACTGATGAGGCTGCACTGATGGGCAGTAATGAGGCTGCACTGATGGGCGCTGATAAGGCTGAACTTATGGGCACTGATAGACTGTGGTTGTGGTCTGTGGTTTACAGATGACAGGGTGGGTCATAAACAGGAAGGGGTGTGGCCTTTACAGGAAGGGGTGGGTCATATTTAAATTAGGGGGTGCCCAAGTTTAGTCAGGCCTATGGCAGCACAAAACCTAAATACACCACTGCATGGAGCACATAGGTAGGAGAATACAAGATCAAGGGTTTTACCATCTGATTTGGGTAGAAGCCTGTGTCCATTGCTTTAGGTCAAAATAGGAGGTTATACTGAGAAGTTATTTGAATCAACTTCTGTTGTTCCAAATCAAAGACAAGCAACCAAAAGGCATTGCAACACTTAGGCCACATGCACACTGGACGTTATAAAAACGCCAGTAGCATTAGCTGTAGAAAGCTGTAGCTGTAGAATGAGTTTTGCAGCATTTTTGCAGTAGCCTTTTTTAATGTTTCATAGCTGTTGCATTTTTAGCTCTTGATTTAGCAAAACTCTACTCCCACAAAAGCTTATGGCTCAAAAACTATTATAAATGCCGAATAGCCACATTTTTCAGCCCAAAAACGTTGATAACAGCCTATGTGGACACATAGAATAACATGCTGGGGAGTTTTTTTAATTTATCGTATTTTTTTATTATTTATTTTATTCTATTTATTCCATTTTTATTTATTTATTATTATTGTTATTTTTTTAATTATTTTTTTTTTTTTTTGGTCGCTTTTCACCTTTCATCCATGCATATATATCACACCTTTTTTCACTTACAATTCTGAACACAACACTTATACACTCCTGTCAGCCCTCTGCACACCTGAGTGACTGCGGATCATGCTTAAATACAACCCCACATGCCTGGAATCTTCATCCCCATGACTAAGCTTCGAGGGGAAGAGCGGAACGTGTTGGGGGCATGGCCTGGCTGGAGTCCAGGTTGAGGTTGTCACCTTCACACGGATTTCAGGGACCACATGGATGTCCGGCTACAGGGATTCTTTTCTTCTGTACAAGCCATAGCATGAGCTGTGACAAGCTCTTTTCCGTGCCAGCTCTCCCAGTGGTGGGTGCTCAAAGATCGATATACACTCTGCTTCAACAGAGCCTGAGCATTACACTAAGTTTGCATTGGTTCGCATGCTGGGAAGTTTACTGGATGCAGAAAAAAAAAACGGCTGAAGCCAAAAACAGCAGCTATAAAAACGTCCAGTGTGCATGAGGCCTAAGTAAAAACCCCTCATTGTTTGCCTGGGTACCTTCAAACTGTCCAACAATAGCTTAATGTGTATGTAAAGCCCAAACTTTTTTTAAACATGAAAACTTGTAGCCCTACAAGGCAGATCTCACCTGGATGGGGACTCAAACAGGGCCCATATCTGCCTGATCCTGAAGCCTGACTGACCATAGTGATGTGGCTAATTATCGCCCCATATGGCTTATTAATGTAGACCTAAAGCTATTGATGAACATTTATGCCAATAGACCTAACACCTTTTTGGCACATTATATTCATGTGGACCAGGTGGGTTTTGTCCCAGGGCGCCAGGCTGTGGACCAGGTCTGCAGGGCTGTAGATCTCATATCCCTATTGCGTTCTAATTGAGTTGGTTTAGGCCTCAGATGGGGGAATGTTATTATCATTGGACCTTCGCAAGGCCTTTGATTTCTTATTCCACATCTTAAGGAAATGGAATTTTGGGCCTACATTAATTTCCCTGCTTACAAAATTGTATGCTTCTTCTCGGCTAACACTGTAGCTTTTGGACGTAAGTCAGAATCACTACAAAACAGGAACTAGACAGGGCTGTCCTCTTTAGCCCCTTCTTTTTGTTGTTGCCATAGAAACATTGGCTATCGCCATCAGGTCCAAACCCAACATCCATGGTGTGTCAAGTGGAGGAAGAGATCACAAGTGCGCATTATTTGCGGATGATCTCCTACTATAAATTACAGACCCTATCACAACCTTGTCTAATCTGTTTTCACATCTATCCAAATTTGGCGTGATCTCAGGCCTGAAGGTCAACCAATCTAAATCGGAGGCAATGGACGTTAACCTTTCAACCTCAACCCTGACCTTAACCCCTCTGTGAGTGCCTCTTTTACTTTTAAGTGGTGTACGCAGGCCCTCCCTTACCTGGGAATAAAACTTACTTCAAATGTCTCTACATTATATAAGGCAAACTATGTTCCCCTCCTCTCCTCCACAGTAGGTGATCTGATTCTCTGGCAGAACCATTCTCTTTCTTGGATGGGCAAAGAAGGAGCCCTTTCAAATGACGTCCCTCCCCAGAATCCTCTACTACTTCCGTCACTGCCAATACCGGTTCCCAGAGTGTTTTTCAAAAAAACTTCAATCTATAGTCTTTACATTTATTTGGAGCCCAGGAGGTTGCAGAGTGGCTCGCTCTTCTTTCTTTGTCTCAAAATGGCAGGGAGGTCTGGGAGTCCCTCATTTCTTAGGTTACTATAGAGCGGCCCAATTGGTGCAGCTTTATGAAATTTTTTCCACGACCTACCAACCTGAATGGAGGCACAAGCTAGCTCCTCGCTCCCCATTGATATTTTGCTCTGGATCCCCTCTAAGGAGCATAGCGCCATTCTCAGACCCTCTCTTTCACAGTCCTTGAGTCTCTGGGACACAGTGTGTAAAATATATTCTTTGAAGTCACCCCATACCCCAGTGGCCCCCATTTTCAGGAATCCACAATTCCCTCCTGTGCAACATCTGCAACAGTTCACATGGTGGATCAATAAAGGCCTTTACCGGATTGCTTATTTTATAGACTATAAAGGTATTAGAAAGCCCTTATTCTGGAGACTTTACAAATGCCCCCATCAGAGACATTTAGACTCTGCCAAATTACTCATTACTTACAGACATTGTGCTGAGACCAGGGTGACATTACCACACAAACCTTTTACAAAAATAAATGCTTGAGAGGCCCAGGCACACGAGGCAGTATCTCAGAGTTATTTTAAATATTGCTCATGTTGTGTATGTCTCCACGGTGCCACATCCCGAAAAGTACAAAACCAAAAAAGGAAAGGGGTTCCCCTAGGGGTGGGACTTTTTAGGCACCAAAGTATAAAACAATCAATTATATAAAATCAATTCTTTATTTTATTTGATCATACAAAAAAATATAAAAACATAAGGCAAGCTATAGAATACTTCACAGCTAACAGTCGGATTAAAGACCACACGACCCCTGGGTTTGAACCCGACGCGTTTCGGAGTCTCTTGGAACTCCTTCCTCAGGGGTACCCTTGGAGGGTGGTCTGTGGGTGATCAATACAAGACAAATTAGTTTCAATATTTAACATATAAGTCTATACATACATTAAGCAGAGTGTTTTACCAATGACTTACATAATCCACTGTGGTGGTAAGTATGAATGGCCTGCCTGGACAGTTTAAAAACAAATGGTCAGCACATCACTGTTGTCCATAGAGAGTGCCGTTTTTGAGATGAAAAAAGGTTTCTGCCAGGATCCTAGGTATTCAGAGTTTATGTGCCAACCAGTCTCAGTTGGAGGCTGGGTAGGAGTAGCTGGAACCCCAAAAAAACAGCAGATCTGCTGAATAGAGATCGCATGATTATTGCAAAGGTTAATTTAAAGAATAGGCATGTATAGTACGCCGGCAGAAAAAAACGGGGGGGGGGGGAAGGGGGGAGGAATAGACAAATAACCTCCAGCCTTATCTGCTTTCAATAGGGCATATCAAGACATAAAAATAAGTATGAAATTGTATGGAACAAAATCAAAATAGATATAAGCAGTATATGTATATATAGTGCCAAGTGGTAAAACACTGGCCATGGGAAGATTCCAATTAGTTATAAGGAGGCTGGAGGGTTCCATTAAGCGTAATATATATAGCCAATTTTAAACAAGCTGATAAAGATAAATCAGCGGTATCTAAATAGACCTAATAAAAATGGGATTTCTTTCTTACCTTTGATAGAGCAGAAAAACGTTCACAGAGGGAGGGAGTCCCTCACAAGACCTGTGTGTCCGGCAAAAAGAGCAAGCAGCTCTGATGGCAGGTACACAGGGCTTAAATAGCGTGGTAATCAGCTGAAACATATTTCAGCTCGATTTCACGCATCCAGCTGAGCGCCGTCAAGGTTCCCTGGAACGTAGGGGCCGGACACGCCCCCTGCCGGATATCCGGCGGAAGCGTGAGCGGCCGATGCGTTCCACCGGCACGGTGTCGGTGGAACGCATCGGCCGCTCACGCTTCCGCCGGATATCCGGCAGGGGGCGTGTCCGGCCCCTACGTTCCAGGGAACCTTGACGGCGCTCAGCTGGATGCGTGAAATCGAGCTGAAATATGTTTCAGCTGATTACCACGCTATTTAAGCCCTGTGTACCTGCCATCAGAGCTGCTTGCTCTTTTTGCCGGACACACAGGTCTTGTGAGGGACTCCCTCCCTCTGTGAACGTTTTTCTGCTCTATCAAAGGTAAGAAAGAAATCCCATTTTTATTAGGTCTATTTAGATACCGCTGATTTATCTTTATCAGCTTGTTTAAAATTGGCTATATATATTACGCTTAATGGAACCCTCCAGCCTCCTTATAACTAATTGGAATCTTCCCATGGCCAGTGTTTTACCACTTGGCACTATATATACATATACTGCTTATATCTATTTTGATTTTGTTCCATACAATTTCATACTTATTTTTATGTCTTGATATGCCCTATTGAAAGCAGATAAGGCTGGAGGTTATTTGTCTATTCCTCCCCCCTTCCCCCCCCCCCCGTTTTTTTCTGCCGGCGTACTATACATGCCTATTCTTTAAATTAACCTTTGCAATAATCATGCGATCTCTATTCAGCAGATCTGCTGTTTTTTTGGGGTTCCAGCTACTCCTACCCAGCCTCCAACTGAGACTGGTTGGCACATAAACTCTGAATACCTAGGATCCTGGCAGAAACCTTTTTTCATCTCAAAAACGGCACTCTCTATGGACAACAGTGATATGCTGACCATTTGTTTTTAAACTGTCCAGGCAGGCCATTCATACTTACCACCACAGTGGATTATGTAAGTCATTGGTAAAACACTCTGCTTAATGTATGTATAGACTTATATGTTAAATATTGAAACTAATTTGTCTTGTATTGATCACCCACAGACCACCCTCCAAGGGTACCCCTGAGGAAGGAGTTCCAAGAGACTCCGAAACGCGTCGGGTTCAAACCCAGGGGTCGTGTGGTCTTTAATCCGACTGTTAAGTGTGAAGTATTCTATAGCTTGCCTTATGTTTTTATATTTTTTTGTATGATCAAATAAAATAAAGAATTGATTTTATATAATTGATTGTTTTATACTTTGGTGCCTAAAAAGTCCCACCCCTAGGGGAACCCCTTTCCTTTTTTGGTTCAGTATCTCAGAGTTGTACACTTTGTTTGCGGATCAGGGTTCTAAACTTTCTTACCAACTAGCTTGGGAGGCGGATCTAGGGGAAACTATAGAAGAGGAAGTTTGGTCCCAGTAGTCATCCATGGTGCACAAGGGAATTTTAAATACTTCCCTGGTGGATGAGAACTACAAGGTATTTTCGCGATGGTATCTTGTTCGGACACGGTTAGCAAAATTTACCCGGTTGCATCACATCTCTGCTTTAGGGGCTGCGACCAGAAGGGAAGCATACTTAACATTTGGTCTACATGCCCAAAAGTGTAACGGTTTTGAACAAGAATATTCAATTAGGTATATTCGGTGACTGGATTGAATATTCCTAAAAATTTTGCCAAACATGTTGATATTCACATTCCTATGCCTACAGAGAACTACGGTAACGATCTTAAATGTTGCAATATGTGCTCGCATGCCACCATTTAACCTCCTCGGACAAGTTGTTTATGTACACTAACGATGATACGGTTTAGTTATATTGAAACCAGAACATGCAGATTTAGGAAATTTCCACTATAACACCCTTGAGTGATCTATTTTCGTACTATTTCATACTTCATTGTTTGCTTAAAAAATTTTTTTTTCAATAAATTGGGATGTGATGTGCACAGAAAGCAGTAAGAATCCCCCAGACACACACACAGGGAAAAGGCAGATACATGGGAAGGAGGAAGTGCGGCCTTCCCCGCATCCACCATCATACAGCAACGACAGCGTGACCTACTTCTTACCCACATCCATTTAGCCTGCAGGATTTGCCATCAGAGGACAGATTGCTTCTGTGACATTCATCAGGTGTTGGAGTGGTGAAACCCGATGGTCTGCTGAACTTTGCCTGAATCTGTTTGGAAACACTACTGTCTGTATCAGTGCTTACTTAAAGTCTTTGTTACCCCAACTCTTCAAATTCTTGATATGTGCCTGCTGTACCATGTCCTTGTATGAGAAAGTATCCTGTTCTCTTTGTATTGCTTCCCTAGTGAAAATGAAATCCCTAGAGTTCCTTCTAAGTCCCTGCTTTCCTATTAAAAAATGACCACACCAAGCAGAAGAATACACGGTGGTCAGTTCTCTAGCTATACTGGGAACTCAGGGGGTTCTCCTCCAATGAACAGACTTGTGTTGACATGCCCCCACTGCACAACCATTCATCAGGAAGCTCAGTGTGCTGCTACTTCCCCTATCCCCAGCTGTTATACAGCTGACAACAGACGGAATGTGATAATTTCCAAAAAGGGCAAAAAGGTATTTATAATGTATTTTTATATCTATACAAAAATGTTTTGCCTTTCATTTCTATTTTAAAATGAATGGGTTGTTTCACAAGGTGATTGTTTACAATCACTTTAATGGGGACCACCCTAACTCATTCAGTATCAGTTGTTAGGACACTGTCTGGAGCCTGTCTGTGTATGCTGCATGTACCCACCATCAACTACCCCCTCTGTCTTGCCTAAACTCACTTTCATCTGCTCCACTGAATGTTTGTGAGAGGGCACTGACTGGAACCTGCGTCAAATCCAGTGTCGGGACAAGCTCATCTAAAGCCCAGGTCAAACATGGTAAATTGCGCCCCCCCCTCCCCCCAAGATGTATGAACATTATGTGTCAGCAAAAAAAACCCAAATCGAGCACTAACCTTCATGCTCCCCCTAAGCATAGATCCCCCTTCCTCCCAGTACAAATCTACCCCCCTGCTGAAATACCCCCTCCTGGCTTAAATCCATCAAACCCACCCCCCTTCCCAAATCCTCTTTCTCTCCATATGCCCCAGCACAAACCCCCCTCCCCCTCCAAAAAAAAAAAAAAATGTCCTCCTCCTAGCACAAATCCTCTACCCCTCAAATTTACGCTCCATGCACAAATCCTCTACCCACACTCCAAATCTCCCCTCCTAGCACAAATACCCCCCAATCATCCCTACTATCATAAACCCCGCCACAAAAACAAAAATTCTGATCTTAGCACAAATCATTCCCCCCCAAAAATATTACCTTTTCAAGCAGAAACCCCCTAAATCCCCCCTCCTAGTACAAATCGCCTTCATCCATCCCCCCTCACAACACAAATCCCCCCAAATCACCACTCCTACACACCCCCCCAAATTCTTACTCCCTGTCACCCCCCTAAATTCCCCCTCCCAACACAAATCCCCCCCAATCTCCTTGTGGTGCCCCCTACCTCACATGATACCACCCCCTAAATCTCCCCCTCCCAACACAAATCCCTTTCATCCCTCCCAAAACAAATCCCCCCAAATCACCACTCCTAGCAAACCTCCCCAAATTTCCCCTCCTAGAACAATTCTTACCCTAATTACGTCACCTTATCTCCACTCATTGTTGGACCACCAGTTTTTTGTCACCTTGTTTGATGCACCTGTTGCATACAGCACTTTATATATGCTGGCACTGAGTCACTTTTTTAGCACCTATCAATTATTTGCATCGGTCACTTTTTATATATTTATTCATTCTTTGCCATTTAATTTATATTTTGCACATATGTGATCTGTCACTTATATTTATACATTTGTATGCACTTAGTCACTTTATATATACTTTATTCTGCTATTCAGTTAGGTTGGCACCGTTCACTGATTGTTACACTGTATTTATTTGAGACTATTAATTGTTTCATTTTATGCTCATTTATTTATTTATTTATATACTTTTGCACATATCTCTTTATTTATTTAATCACTTATTTATTTACACATTATTGTGCATACATTCCCGTCTAACTATTACATACCATAATGTAGGCAGCGCCATTCCCTTACCTTGATCCTTTTTTTTATATAGTCATTGACTATATTTTTGGGAGGCTGCAGTCCACTTATTTACCCAATACATATCCCTGAGCGTGGAGTTTTTCACTTACAGACATTTTTTTATGTTTTGGTGCATTGCAAGCCCCTTTCATTTAAATGTGCTGCCTTAACACAACACACGTTAATGTGAAAAAATCACGTGTTAACGGACCACACTGTAAAAGTGTGAATTCTGCCATTAGCTTAGTACACACGCGCCAAATGTCAGGTGGCATCGGCCTGGGTTCAATAGAAACCCTGTGCACTGCAGCTGGTCCGACAGAAGCCTGAGGCGGAGAGTCATGACTGAAAAAGGTCTGCCGATCGGCATCAACGTGTGGCCTTCCCCCGGTCAGAACACAATAGCACAGCAGGGGAGATTGTTGTACTAACATTGCATAGTTAGCGGCTCCTTGTTGGTCATGAGGTACCAGATCCTGGAGCTGAAGGCAGGGATAACCTTTGCAGCTGACACATGTTATGAACCAGATCAAGTTTTACGTTTCAACTATGGGATTACTATGGGAGAATTGGGATTACTGATTCAGGAATACAGTAACTTTACCTTAACCAATTTATAGGAGTTGGGCATCCACCAACAAGAATCAGTAGAAAATACTTTATTTTCAAAATCTTATTTTGCAAAGTTAATATATTTTATTTTTTATAGTTATTCTTATATAAAAAAGACATAAGAAAACATTTTGGCCATTATAAGTTTTAAAACAACTAGGAGAAAATTCATAAAGCAGTCAATATCATGTAAGGTCCCTTTCACACCAGTGGACGGATCGAGTCCACATGTCAGTTTTTCACATGGACCTGATTGGACCCTCCAGTCTCCTCTTTGGATTGGTGGGTGTAAATGGACTTGTGTCCGTTTACACCCACCAAGATCCAAACTGATCCTAGCTGCTAAAGACACAGATGGTGATCGATTCCCCTTTTGTCTGGTGGATTCCATCGTCTGTTTACATGGGACCGCCCATAGAGGACAGCAGGCTGTGTCTGTGTCCACTCTGCATAAGTGGAGTGGACACAGACCTGCTCAACGGGGATCAATGAACAGATTCCCAGCTGACCAGGCAGACTCCAACAGAGCCTGCCCATGTGAAAGGGGCATTATGCATGCATTGTTGTTTGTTTGCCTTTAAATCATTTTGTCCCTTCCTCAATCTGTAGCTAGGAGCTGCTCTTCATAGCTAGTCTCACCCTCTTTTCAGTGTGTCTTTAGTTTCTATTCTGAGCACATTTTGAGTAATTGCTGGAGCTAGCCATACTATGATTTTTTTTTTTTGATCTGATAATGATCTGTGAAGATATGCACACATTTTTGAATATAGCTTTCTATGATCTGCAAGATGTAATTTAAATTGAGTCATTCTCTGCCAATGCTGCAAAGATTGTAAGTTATAGCTATTTCACCACAACTGGATCAGTTATAGAGATCACGCTTGCAATGCTGAGAATGGGGAGGCAGAACAGTCAACATGATATTTACGAAATATTGACTTATTTATAAATGATATATAGGCTTGTAAAAAAAAAAAAAAGTGTTTTAAACAGCACAACAGGGGCATATGGCTTGTGGTGTGGCCTTTTTATGGGAAGGGCTTAAGACACCAGTATTTCTGTGCCTTAGGACTCCCTAGATTAAAATCAGACCCTGACAATACAACACTCCTAGGTGCCATAATTAGACAATAAGACCATAAACAGCTTAGTTGACAAATATCAACCCACATAATCAAATTTGTGTAGGTCAATGCACGTTGCAATGCTTTTTTTTATGAATGTGAATACCCATCATAACACAATTGTGTGACATTTTTGTGAAGTGTTTGTGCGTGCTCCCCGATCACATCAAAGCACATTGATATGCATCATGCGTGTATGTGAGTCATAATATGTGTTAAAGCATGTTTTTGATGCGTTCGTTGATTTAAATTGACTTTTACATTTTCACGATTCTGTTGTAGCCCCCTTTCTTTGGTTTATACCAACATATAAATTTGTGCCACATATGCACCTTTATATTGCACTTCATGCATTCGTTTAACACATATATTTGAATATCATTCACACTTTTTACCATTTGCGCAGGTACTATTGGCGATTAACGCCAATTAATTTTATCACTTACACATTTTAAATTGTTTATTTAAAGCTGAACTCTAAACAGGATAAATATGATAATATTACAAGGGTGCTTCTTTGCTATGCTTCAAAATGTTGTTGATATTTAATTGAAGTTTGTTCTTTCTCTTTATTGTCCCAAAAACATGTCCTTCATGGCTCCCAGTCACACTATCTCCTTCCCCTAGTTTACAATAGAGCTGTGATGTGTTTGTCATGTGGGTGCGAGCTCCACACCTGTTTGCAATTGGCCCACAGCCCACAATCTAGCATCAGCCCTGGGTATGGCCCGTATGCCCCTAGAGGGCGTCACAACATTTCCATGCTATCAAGGGAAATACCCCCCCCCCCCCCAGCAGGGTATGCGGGATATCACCTGTTTTGATTCTTCCATTGACTCCTGAATACTGTAAAAAAGGAAGGCAGTGATAACATCACATGAAAGAACGACTTTGATATCTCCAAAAGTATGGTGTTATTTTTATTGTCCTAAGACACTGGTCTTCAAATTGCAGCTCACCAGCCAGTTTGGATATTTGCTTGCCTTTCCAGCCCTTTGGGGCATTATTATTCGAACTGATAAGAGTCACTATTCTCTTTACCGACACCACTGATGAGGCACCATTCCTTCCACTGACACCATCAGTGTGGCATACAGTAATTCTTCCCACTGACACCAATGATGGGGCAATATTCCTTCCACTGACGCTGACAATGGAACATAGTTCTTCTGACTCATACAAATGATGGGTCACTATTCTTCCCGTTGACACCAAAGATTGGGCTCTCTTCTTTTCACTGATACTAATGATGGGGCACTATTCCTTCCACTGACACCATGGATGGAGCACTATTAATTTCACTAACACCAACTATGGGACACTATTCCTCCTGATATTGACCACAGGCACTATATATATATATATATATATATATAAATACAGTGCCTTGCAAAAGTATTCGGCCCCCTTGAACTTTGCGACCTTTTGCCACATTTCAGGCTTCAAACATAAAGATATAAAACTGTAATTTTTTTTGTGAAGAATCAACAACAAGTGGGACACAATCATGAAGTGGAACGAAATTTATTGGATATTTAAAACTTTGTTAACAAATAAAAAGCTGAAAAATTGGGCGTGCAAAATTATTCAGCCCCTTTACTTTCAGTGCAGCAAACTCTTTCCAGAAGTTCAGTGAGGATCTCTGAATGATCCAATGTTGACCTAAATGACTAATGATGATAAATAGAATCCACCTGTGTGTAATCAAGTCTCCGTATAAATGCACCTGCACTGTGATAGTCTCAGAGGTCCGTTTAAAGCGCAGAGAGCATCATGAAGAACAAGGAACACACCAGGCAGGTCCGAGATACTGTTGTGGAGAAGTTTAAAGCCGGATTTGGATACAAAAAGATTTCCCAAGCTTTAAACATCCCAAGGAGCACTGTGCAAGCGATAATATTGAAATGGAAGGAGTATCAGACCAATGCAAATCTACGAAGACCTGGCCGTCCCTCTAAACTTTCAGCTCATACAAGGAGAAGACTGATCAGAGATGCAGCCAAGAGGCCCATGATCACTCTGGATGAACTGCAGAGATCTACAGCTGAGGTGGGAGACTCTGTCCATAGGACAACAATCAGTCGTATACTGCACAAAACTGGCCTTTATGGAAGAGTGGCAAGAAGAAAGCCATTTCTTAAAGATATCCATAAAAAGGGCTGTTTAAAGTTTGCCACAAGCCACCTGGGAGACACACCAAAAATGTGGAAGAAGGTGCTCTGGTCAGATGAAACCAAAATCGAACATTTGGCAACAATGCAAAACGCTATGTTTGGCGTAAAAGCAACACAGCTCATCACCCTGAACACATGGTGGTGGTAGTATCATGGTTTGGGCCTGCTTTTCTTCAGCAGGGACAGGGAAGATGGTATGATATGCGAGTGTGACTGGCTTTCAATGGAGCCGGTTCACACAGGCCAGGGGCTGCTGTGGTCCACATTCCAAAAGGGTCCTGTGCGTGTTTGGGTCCGGTTCAGGTGCGAATTCAGGCAAAAATTCTGACCTGATTCTCACCTAAACTGATGAACAGGAATGCACCATGCTGGGAACTGTGGCTGCACATATGCAAACCTGGCCTTAGGAATGTATTCAGCTGAACTCACACGATTTCAAGCCGGCATTTCAGTCCGACTCCGGGGGTTATTTCACAGACATCTCTGTGGGTTCCTGCACAGATGTCTATGGAAATCGCCCCTCCCTAAATCCCCAAAAGTAGTACAGAAACTGCATTTGGGAATCGGTGCGGTGCCGCAAAGTCGATGTCGTACTGATTCCAACAGTGCCATTGCCGGCAAATTGCCTCCGATTTGACATGTCAAATTGGACCAATGTGAATGTGGGCTAAAAGAGAGTTGATTTCTTAATGTGATAGGTCACTGTATTTTTAAATTACCATCTCTTTTCTCTGCGCCGCTGAATCGGAATCTAGTAACAGGAAAAATTAAGGAAAAATACATTTTGAAATGTAGTCTGGAAACTAGAAACTCAGGAATACTATATGCATTGATTTTTAAGATATAAATGGCCTTTATGCACAAAAGCACATTATGTTTTTTACTTTGGTACGGCTATATTTGTTTCAAATAAAATCTTTGCTTGCAGCTGGTTTGAAATAATTGGTCTACCTTAACAATCTCTTGTTATTCCATGGGTTTGGCCAAAAAGAAATATTTGCTTCTGGGTGTTAGTACTGGACTGCAATCATACGTATAAAGATCCATGCCTAAATCGTAAGGAAGCCATAGGAATGGGAAAATCATTATACTGAATGTCTACCAGAGACACATTGTATACTTTTATAAGATACACTGCTCTGCCTTATTGGCAGGTAAAATTGTCATTTTCAGTATGGCAATCTATTTGACTTTACGGCTGTTGGCATTCAGAACACATTTTTGAATCATGCTTCATGGATTAAAATGTACAAATCATATGAATGTTGAAAACATATGGTGAAGGGGCATTGTTGAGGAGAACAGGCTCACAATATTGTAAAGAATACTGCATCAGAAACACCCTGCAGATTCCTTTTGCCAGATGAATCTAGACTAAGAGTCGACCCGTATCACTTTATCTTGTGGGTAAAATTACTTTTAATTTCAACCCCTGTGCTAAAACTGTCAGCTTTACATAGAACATTGCTTGATTTTTATGACAAATACTTAAAACGACTGAAAAAGGGGAACTAAGACAAACTAGAGCACAAAATTTTTATATTATACACTTTTAGGGGCAATTGCATTAAAATGCATACATTTTAATGCACGCGTTAATGCTTGTTAATGAGCATTTTGTTGTATTGTGCATTTTTATTGTGCTCAGAAGTGTGTTTGCATGCAATGTCTATATTTTGCATGCATTTAGGCCTTCTTCACATGAGCTTTGTTCCTGTAGAGCAGGGATCCTCAAACTACGGCCCTCCAGCTGTTGTGGAACTACACGTCCCATGAGGCAGTGCTGTATTTTGGCCTAGGCCAACAAGGCCCAGGCCTAGGGTGGCACTTTGCAGGGGGGCAGCAAAAAAAGCCTCCCCCCCTCCACCTGAGAGTCTATTGGCCACTGGTTGCTAGAGCCGCCTCTCTCACCCCCTCTCTATTACCACCCTCTCTCTCTCTCTCTCATCCCCCCTCTCACTCTTTGATTCCCCCTCTCTCTCTCACCCCCCTCTCTTTCACCCCCCTCTCTCTCCCTCCCTCCCTCACCCACCCCCCACTCTCTCTCCCTCACCCTTCTCTCTCTCCCACCCCCTCTTACCCCCTCCCCCCCATGAGATCTCAGGAGTTAATGCTAGGACTTTTAGTCCTTCAATTTTGGAGGGAGCAACATCCGTTAAAAAAGGAGTGGGGCATATTTACACAGGAGGGGGGGCACCCAATTTTAGTCTTGCCTAGGGCAGAACAAAACCAAAATACACCACTGCCATGAGGCATTGTAAAACTCTGACAGTCACAGACATGACTAGGCATGATGGGAATTGTAGTTCCCGAACAACTAGAGGGCCATAGTTTGAAGACCCCTGCTGTAGAGTGTGAATGGGCTTTTTTTTCTTCCAAATGTTGAGTGCAGGCAGCCAATTGAAGTCTATTAGGATATGTGGCTGCATGCACACAGCTGCTCATTCTAATGTGATAGCAGTGCAGGTGAGCAGCCCTGAATTCGCACTGTCTGCATATAGGGCTGCTCTTCCTCACCCGCATGCTTGTCAAGTTAGGATGTGCTGCTGAGATCGTGCTCCTGCACATCCTAATGGATTTGAATGGGCTGCCTGCATGCAACACCTGGAAGATAGAGATAATGCCAAAACCAGCCCAATCATGCTATACAGGTCCCTCTCAAAAAATTAGCATATTGTGATAAAGTTCATTATTTTCTGTAATGTACTGATAAACATTAGACTTTCGTATATTTTAGATTCATTACACACAACTGAAGTAGTGCAAGCCTTTTATTGTTTTAATATTGATGATTTTGGCATACAGCTCATGAAAATCCAAAATTCCTATCTCGAAAAATTAGCATATTTCATCTAACCAATAAAAGAAAAGTGTTTTTAATACAAAAAAAAGTCAACCTTCAAATAATTATGTTCAGTTATGCACTCAATACTTGGTCGGGAATCCTTTTGCAGAAATGACTGCTTCAATGCGGCGTGGCATGGAGGCAATCAGCCTGTGGCACTGCTGAGGTGTTATGGAGGCCCAGGATGCTTCGATAGCGGCCTTGAGCTCATCCAGTCTTGGGTCTTGCGTCTCTCAACTTTCTCTTCACAACATCCCACAGATTCTCTATGGGGTTCAGGTCAGGAGAGTTGGCAGGCCAATTGAGCACAGTAATACCATGGTCAGTAAACCATTTACCAGTGGTTTTGGCACTGTGAGCAGGTGCCAGGTCGTGCTGAAAAATGAAATCTTCATCTCCATAAAGCATGAAGTGCTCCAAAATCTCCTGATAGCTAGCTGCATTGACCCTGCCCTTGATAAAACACAGTGGACCAACACCAGCAGCTGACATGGCACCCCAGACCATCACTGACTGTGGGTACTTAACACTGGACTTCAGGCATTTTGGCATTTCCCTCTCCCCAGTCTTCCTCAGGGTCCGGTCACCTCTTCTCGTTGTGCAGCGTTTTCTGCCACACTTTTTCCTTCCCACAGACTTCCCACTGAGGTGCCTTGATACAGCACTCTGGGAACAGCCTATTCGTTCAGAAATTTCCTTCTGTGTCTTACCCTCTTGCTTGAGGGTGTCAATGATGGCCTTCTGGACAGCAGTGAGGTCGGCAGTCTTACCCATGATTGCGGTTTTGAGTAATGAACCAGGCTGGGAGTTTTTAAAAGCCTCAGGAATCTTTTGCAGGTGTTTAGAGTTAATTAGTTGATTCAGATGATTAGGTTAATAGCTCGTTTAGAGAACCTTTTCATGATATGCTAATTTTTTGAGATAGGAATTTTGGGTTTTCATGAGCTGTATGCCAAAATCATCAAATATTAAAACAATAAAAGGCTTGCACTACTTCAGTTGTGTGTAATGAATCTAAAATATATGAAAGTCTAATGTTTATCAGTACATTACAGAAAATAATGAACTTTATCACAATATGCTAATTTTTTGAGAGGGACCTGTATAGGCATCATCACCCATGTGAACAAGGCCTAATACAAAAGAATATATAAATTCTAAATATTCTTTTTTTAAGGGTGATTCTTATTCATTGAAACTGGGTTCACACTAGTGCAAATTGTATCCATACCTATGAACTATGCAGGGACTTCATTATTATAAAGGCATTTAGTTCATCTGCTCTTTTAATGTAACAGCTCTGCCTTTGCTTTTTTGGTGGTTTTCATTTTCAGCTTTTTTCTTTTCTTTATGTCTCTATTTAATGGTAGCACCTGGGCATCTATGGCTTCACTATAGGTGTCATTAATATTGTTTTCTAGTTTATATATTTTAATTTGGCACTGGGGTTGGCTTTACTAATATTATATTGCCTTTTAGCAATAATAATCCATAGCATTGGTGTCAGTGGACACAATAACAACCTCCAGCATTGTGTCAGTGAGTGCAAAAACAACCCCCAGCATTGGTGTCAGTGGACGCAATAGTAACCCCAAGATTTTAGTCAGTGAGTGCAATAAAAAACCCCAGCATTGGTGTACACTGAATGTATTATATCTCCAACCACAGTACAGTCTCTCTTTCAGTGGCAGGTGCTGAATCAAAGAAAGCGTTCTAGCATCCGGCTCCCTGCTGTCGCTCTGCTTTCTATATGGTGCTTAATAATGGGGGCCAGATTTTTAAAATTAATTTTTTTTTTTTATTGGCAAATGGCACAGGACTGCTTAATACACAGAGCACTGGTCACAGGACTGCTTAATACATAGAGCATTGGGCACAGGACTACATAATACACAGAGCGCTGGGCACAGGACTACATTATACACAGAGTGCTGGCACAGGACTGCATAATACACAGAGCGCTTGGCACAGGACTGCATATTACACAGAGTGCTGGGCACAGGACTGCATAATACACAGAGTGCTGGGCACAGGACTACATAATATACAGAGTGCTGGGCACACGACTGCATAAAACACAGTGCGTTGGGTACAGGACTGCATAATACACAGAGTGCTTGGCACAGGACTACATATTACACAGAGTGCTGGGCACAGGACTGCATAATACACAGAGTGCTGGGCACAGGACTACATAATATACAGAGTGCTGGGCACACGACTGCATAAAACACAGTGCGTTGGGTACAGGACTGCATAATACACAGAGCGCTGGGCACAGGACTGCTTAATACACAGAGCACTGGGCACAGGACTGCTTAATACAGAGAGCATTGGGCACAGGACTACATAATACACAGAGCGCTGGGCACAGGACTACATAATACACAGAGTGCTGGGCACAGGACTGCATAATGCACAGAGTGCTGGGCACAGGACTGCATAATACACAGAGCGTTTGGCACAGGACTACATATTGCACAGAGTGCTGGGCACAGGACTGCATAATACACAGAGTGCTGGGCACATGACTACATAATATACAGAGGGCTGGGCACACAACTGCATAAAACACAGTGCGTTGGGCACAGGACTGCATAATACACAGAGCGCTGGGCACAGGACTGCATAATACACAGAGCACTGGGCACAGGACAACATAATACACAAAGGCTGGGCACAGGACTGCATAATTCACAGAGTGCTTGGCACAGGACTGCATAATACACAGAGCACTGGGCACAGGACAACATAATACACAAAGGCTGGGCACAGGACTGCATAATTCACAGAGTGCTTGGCACAGGACTGCATAATACACAGAGCGCTGGGCACAGGACTGCATAACACACAGATCGCTTGGCGCAGGACTCCATAATACGCAGAGTGCTGGGCACAGGACTACATAATACACAGAGCGCTGGGCACAGGACTGCATAATACACAGATTGTTGGGCACAGGACTACATAATACACAGAGCGCTGGGCACAGGACTGCACAATACACAGAGTGCTGGGTACAGGGCTACATAATATACAGCTATGCACAGAGGACACTTTTTCCCCCACATCCATAGCTCACCTCTGCACCCTTCTCTCACAGATAATCTCTTAGTCCTTCCCCCACTACAGCTAAATTCTCCCTCTCTCCATGCAGCTGCATTAGCTCGGACCCCTTCTCCCCCACTGCCCTCACCTGTGTACAAACAGATCCCCCCCATCTGTTCACCTCCCAGGCTCAGCCCTCCACACAGTAATTTTTGGCCCAGCAGGGGGCGTTGGCATATGAGCCATCAGGCTGTTTGGCAGCAAGAATGAGATGCCCTGTGTACCCTAATCTGGCCCTGAATCCGGGGACAAAACTGGACTTGGTCCGGGGACATTTTCCTCATTCCAGGGACATCTGGTAACCCTAGCCTAATAGCCAGAGGCTGCACGCAGAGGGCCGGGCTGTATCTATACATAGAATAAGAACATAAACTGAGAAGTAAACCCAGCATACAGGACAAGTGAAGTGTTACTGTGTTGAGTCTATAAAAACAGAATAAGAACAGATACTGAGAATTTCATCCACCATATAGAACAAAAAGAAATTTTACTGTGCAGAGACCATACGTACAGCGCAAGAACACATACTGGGACTCACACCCAGTTTACAGAACAATAGACGTGGTACAATGCATTATTCATACATACTGTATAGAATAAGAGTAGATACTGAGAATTGCAACAACCATACATAGCATACAAAAGAATTCTATACAGTGTATATAACCAAAGTAGTAGTATAATGCTTGGTCCATAGATAAGGGTTGTCAAATTTTTAGAAACAGTAACCATAACAACAAAATACACACTTATGAACCTATCAGAACTGTCTATCAAATTACAGGTCACCTGGCAACAATTGTGGGGGAGAGGTCTGGGCCCGATCTATGGTGAATCAGCAGAATCTAGGGTGATTTGTACATCATGCAGGTTGACATGGATGAAAAGAACAGGGTGCTACTCTGGATCTTAGGGTGAGTTGAAATGGCTGCTGCTGCACTGTTTACTCAATAAGGCCAAAAAAAATGCATCAAACTAATTTAGATGTGGAAACGATACTGGAGCATTTGCTGACCTATCTGCTGGTTGCCGTGGTGATGTTATTTAGCTGAGGAAAGGACAGTAAAAAAAATCCTGAGGGGTGGAAGAGCACAGATTATTCACAAGCAGGAAAAATGCCTATTCGCTTTAATACCTAATGTGTAATAGATCTGGAGTAAAATAGTTTGTTAGTGCCCACAGATAGTAAATGACAGTCTTTGCCAAATCAGGAGAGGATTAAACATCTAAAGAGCACATATAGGCTCCACTGACCAAAGGTCCTTCGGAAAACCATGTTGAATTACTGCCCCCCTCACCTGTTTGTATACCAAAAAGTAGATGACCTAGATGATTTAGGCTCCTTTCACACTATCCGTCCGTCGGACCGATTCCGTTTTTCTCAGCGGGGGATCGAGCCCAGCCGATCTGATCCGATCTGATCCGCTGGACGGATGGAAAATAGGGTTTCCATCCGTCCAGATTTGACGGATCGGATGTCAGCGGACATGTCTCCACTGACATCCGATCCCCCATAGAGATGCATGGGGGGACCATTCAGATCCGCTAAAAAAACGGACAGGCGGATCTGAACGGTCCGTCTGTGTGAAAGGGGCCTTAGGCCTTAGGCCCCTTTCACACAGACGGTCCGTTCAGTTCATCAGTTCAGTAACGTCAAAATGTATCAGTTTTCCATCCATTTTTCATCCATTTTTCATCCGTTTTTCATCCGTTTTTCGTCAGATGTCATCTGTTTTTCGTCAGTTGTTATCCGTTTTTCATTCGTTTTTCGTCAGTTGTTATCCGTTTTTCGTCAGTTGTTATCTGTTTTTCATCCATTGTCATCCGTTTTTCATCTGTTGTCATCCGTTTTCATCCGTTTTTCGTCAGTTGTTATCCGTTTTCATCCGTTTTTCGTCAGTTGTTATCTGTTTTTCATCCGTTGTCATCCGTTTTTCATCCTTTGTCATCCGTTTTTCGTCCGATCTGTTTTTTTTGATGGATGAAAAATAGGGCATTCATCCGTTCAAAAAAAACAGACATTGACAGAAGCGGATGAAAACAGATGTTACCTGATGATCATCCGTTGTCATACATTTTTACATAGAGATACATTGATGTCTGTTTTTCATCCGTCCGTCATGCTGTCCGCATGTGTGAAAGGGGCCGAAGGCTGGGTTTACACTGATGCTGCCACAGGTAGCGGCCTGGGGTCCAATGCGTCCCTGTTCAGCGTTTCAGATCCGAATCAGGCCCGAATTTTTGCCTGTATTTAGACCTGAAATGGAAGCCAAGAGCGCACAGTGCGCTCCACAGCCGCGCCGGAGGTGTGTGCATTGAGAGCCAGTCACACTCTCCTGTCATGCAAATTGGATGAGGGGAAACCAATCTTTTGGGTTGGAAACCTTTCCATGTGGATTTTCAATGCTGTTTTTAACTTGAAACAATGTGAGTGGCTTTTTATACTTTGAATAAATGTGTAAGAAACATATTACGCTATCAGGGGGCTGTATCCGTTTTATTGAGATATATACATGGTGGACCTCGAGAGGTAGATTACTTGTTGGGGAGACACTCTGGCATGATCATTTGGATCTGGAAGGAACCATACTTGACGGGTTAGCTGAGGAAAGGGATCACTCCTGCAGCCATTTGGAGATTACTAATGCGTGTGTTTGACCCTCTGTAATAAGGTTCAACCACCGTATTCGGGAAGAGACTGTGTGTGCTGATGGTGGAGGTTTCTACTCAGGATCTCTGTTCCTGCTCACCCTATCAAGGAATTTGTTTTTTTCCAAAGGGAAATGGTCTTTATGTGCACTTTATTTTAATAAGGAAAGCATTGCATTTTTTTTTTTTTTTTA
Organism: Pelophylax lessonae; assembly: GCF_965119305.1. NCBI lineage: Eukaryota > Metazoa > Chordata > Amphibia > Anura > Ranidae > Pelophylax > Pelophylax lessonae. Next base: position 336,210,725 of record NC_138771.1, on the reverse strand, counting down.
ATACAAAACTGTTTGGACTTGTCTCGAAGATCCGTGGTGTGCTGGCAAATATTTACACTTCATCAAGTATGTTCCAGTTTCCAGCTGGTGGTTTCTGCAGCATCCATTTGCTTAGAGCTTTTTCCAGGATTGTGTGCGATGGGAATATGGATGGTTACCTGTCTAGCAAGTTAGCACTTTCCATGCCCTCCCATCCTTGTGTGCCTCGCTTTTGGTCGACCCATGTGATGGGTTGACTGACCTAAAAAGAATAAAACTGTGATTTAGGAGGTGGAGGTAAAAGAGCCAAGGCCTTCCTAGAGGAGACCTCCTCCTATGTATGCACAGGCTTACATTGCTGCACAATCCAAAATCCTGGGTCTATGGTGATAAAATCTGTGATTCTGCAATGGATTAAATCTCTAGGTGGATTAGTTAGAAGTACAGAAGAATTCTGCTGTTTGTGCTAAGTTATGACGGAACCACATTACAGGCTATGGGGGATATCCCTCAAAATGCACTAAATAGGGGATTTCCATATTTGTCTCTGGGTGACATTCAATTTTTGAGTTAGCATATTTAATGATAAATATGTGCACATTATGTGCACAAAGCTGCAAGCTTATTAAAGAGGTAATATATATCTAATGAGTGGGTGGAAAGAAGTGCACATATGAGAAAAGGGAGAAGTGCTAATTATTTTATTGTAAAACATAGCCAATGATTGAATTGAAAAATAAGCCTTTCCTAGTAAAAATGTATTGAACTAAGGTCACATTCTAACGCAGTCCTTTCCCAAAGCACACCGCTTCTTCTAAAACGAGGAGTTATTGATAGCTCTCTTTGTGTCTGACTTTGCTGGTTACCATAGCAATCCGACCTGAATCTGGTTGTCTTATTTCATATCATTGTGACACCATCATGTCTTGTGTGCTACATATTTCTTGTTCACAGGTTGCTATTTAAAACCCTTTCTCATCACCCAGCTGTTTTTGCAATTAAACAGTTTTTTACAGAGTTTCTATTTTTAGCATTTTTTAATATATTTGTCATAGTGTGATATCTTGCATTGAGGAGCTGTGATGCACGTTAATATTTCATTGTTTTTTTAGGCTGAAATCCTTCCACAAATGAATGCATTTTATAGATTTTGGAACAATAAATATTGAGCACTTTTAACATACAACTACAGATGGAATGTAAAACCCAGTGATAAGGAGCATTCTGCTTAAAGGGTAAGTCCATTTATAGTCCTAGAGAGTTGCGTTAGATGATTTGGAGAATAAATTAAGAACGACACACAGTGATGATCTCAACTGAGTGGCGGCAAGTATATGTTTGTAGTTGTGTGTGTCTATACTGTATATATACACTATATTACCAAAAGTACTGGGATGCCTGCGTTTACACACACATAAATTTTAATAGCATCCCACTCTTAGTCCGTAGGGTTCACTATTGAGTTGGACCACCCTTTACATCTATAACTGCTTCAACTCTTCTGGGAAGGCTGTCCACAAGGTTTAGGATTGTGTCTATGGGAATGTTTGACCATTCTATCAGAAGCACATTTGTGAGGTCAGGCACTGATGTGGTTGAGAAGGCCTGGCTCGCCTTCCCGTCTCCAATTCATCCCAACGGTGTTCTTTCGGGTAAGGTCAGGCAAGTGAAATTCCTTCACCCCAAACTCACTCATCCATGTCTTTATGGACCTTGCGTTGTGCACTGGTGCGCAGTCATGTTTGAACAGGAAGGGGGCATCCTCAAACTGTTTCCATGAAGTTGGAAGCATGAAATTGTCCAAAATGCCTAGGTATGCTGAAGCCTTTAAGAGTTCTTTACACTGGAAGAGGCCAAGCCCAACCCCTGAAAAACAACGCCTCAACATAATCCCCCCTCCACCAAATGATTTGGACCAGTGCACAAAGCAAGGTCCATAAAGACATGGATGAGCATGAAAAAAATATTTATATGTTTTAAAAAAACGGATGTAAAAACTGATGAGAAACTATTGAGCTGCTGATATGAGAAAATGATGAAAAACTCTTGTAAACTTTATTCGTTTTTTTTTTTTCTTTCAAAAAATGTGACTGAACTGATGAAATTAACAGTCCACATGTGTGAAGGGGATGAAAAATAAATCAGGGCAAATCTACACTCTCCTAATTCATAAGACAAAATACCTTGTTGGGTCTCTAAAAAGTGCTAGTGCAACAATATTGTATAATCAAAAATTATAATATATACAGTATCTCACAATAGTGAGTACACCCCTCACATTTTTGTGAATATTTTATTTATTTTCATGTGATAACACTGAATAAATGACACTTTGCTACAATGTAAATGTAGCAGTTTTTCCAGGCATTGCGCCTGATGTGGGAACATTTTGAAAAAAAAAAAAGTTTTTCTTAGTTTCTAATAGAAAATTTTGTAAATAAATAATTTTTCACCTTCGCTGATGTGCGCTGATGAGGCAGCACCAATGGGCACTGATAGGCTGCAGTGATGGGCATTGATGAGGTGGCATTTATGGGCACTGTTGAGGCAGCAGGTAAGAGCACTGATTAGGTGGCACTGATTAGGAGGCTCTAATTTGCCGCACTGATAGGTGGTACTAATAGGTGGCACTGATAGGGGGCACTGACGGGCACTGAAAGGCAGCACTGGTGGGCAATGATAGGCGGCACATATAGGCAGCACTGATGGGCACTGACAGGCGGCACTGGTGGGCACTAATGGGCAGCACGGATGGGCACTGAAAGGCAGAACTGACTGGCATCACTAAAGGGCACTGATTGGTGTCACTGATGGGCACTGCTGGGGCTGTACTGTAATCAGGGCACTGATGATTAGTGCCCCGATTACCTGTACAGGTCTCCCCTGCAAGGAGATGACGCTGACTCTGTCAGTGTGAGCAGAGGAAGGCCAATAAACGGCACTTATTTGTGTACATTTGATACATAAACAGCTGATCACATGGGTAAAGAGCTGCGTCATCGGGTCTTTACTGAGATCGGGGTCCTGCTGTGTCCTGGGAACACAATGCGGCTATGATAGCGGGTGCTCGAGAGCAGCGGTTTTGGGGCGCTGTCTAACTACTTTGTTCCAGAACGAGAGTGCATCCTGCCCTCCTTAATTTTACTATAGAGCAAGGAAGTGGTTAAGGGGGCCTGCCTCAGAAGCTATTCACAGCTTGAAATTTAGCCAACAGGACTGAACTGCTTATGACTACTTGAGTATTCTGCAAGATATGTTTGGGCAAACAGAAAAGGCCTCTGACCTCATGTACCAGTTTGAACATACCTGCCAAAATGAGGGGGAGAAGCTATCTGACTACATGAGGGGAAATCAGAGACATTGAAATTCCTCATGACAGGCCACAAATATCCGCCAGACCGCCAACCAACCACAACAATTCCTGGTCTTTGTCTTCGCTAAATACAGTGGCATAAAAGGCATTTCATGTCCATTGAATGCCTAATTTCTGGGGCCTTTCATGGCCTTCAGCCACAGAATACTTTATTCTTAGCTTCCAGGTAAACTCATGTGGGCTAATTTTTGGGGCCTATACTGGCCGACACTTACTTCTGTATCCTGTGAATGCCTAATGTACCTCCAGCCACCAAATACTACGTTCTTAGCTGTCAGGTAAACCCATGTGGGCTAATTTTTGGGGCCTATACTGGCCGACACTTACTTCTTTATCCTGTGAATGCCTAATGTGCCTCCAGCCACAGAATACAATGTTCTTTACTGTCAGGTAAACCCATTTTGGGCTAATTTTTGGGGCCTTTTATGGCCGACACTTACTTCTGTATCCTGTGAATGCCTAATGTACCTTCAGCCACAGAATACAACGTTCCTAGCTGTCAGGTAAATGCATGTTGGCTAATTTTTGGGGCCTGTACTGGCCAACACTTACTTCTTTATCCTGTGAATGCCCAATTTTTCAGACTGGAATTGAAAATCAATGGGTCTGTAAAGGTTCTGCTAAATTGTGGAATGGATGCGGACCCATTTTACAGATGTGTGAATGGACCCTATATGTATTTGATATGTATTTACCGGCTGCTGTCAGTTCTGGCTGATTTATGAAAAAAAAAGCTAGTAAGTCTTTTGTGGCTGCAAATATGACCTAAAGGTTTTTAAAGTTTGCCCCCCATTAAAGTCAATGGGGCTGGCCGTGAACTTGCGGTTCGCGGACATTTGAGAAAATTTGCGGCTGACGTTTGCGATCCGCCCCGGCCGATGTTCGTCCATCACTATTAACGTGATTTGGTGGAGGGAGCAAAGGATGGGATTCCCATAGAGACGTTCTACCCGCAAAACACTCTGCTTACACCTGGATAGAAATAAAGAGTCAAAGCCCAGCTTTTGAGATCACAGGAAAAGTTTTAGAAGACTGTGTTCGATGTGGGGTGCGCAAAGAGTGCCCAACACCAGATTCGCCTTTCAGAAGACAAGCCATTCAGGGAAACAGTCCGACGAATCCCATTGAGGGACCTGGAAGATCTATGTGAGAAAATTGCAGAGCAAAAAGAGAGAGGACATCATTCAAGAGTCTTGGAGCTCTTATGCCTCCCCCATAGTGGTGGAGCAGAAGAAGAATGGTTCTTTGAAGCTGTGCATCAACTACTGGACACTAAACCAGAGAACTGTCCCTGACTAGTACACTGCTAAGAGAATAGAAGAAGATGCCTTACAGAATCTATCGGGGGCAACATTGTTCAGTGTGCTGGACTTAAAAAGTAGGTACTATAAAATCCCCATGCACCCTGAAGACAAAGAGAAGACAGCTTGGAGGACGTAGCATGGTGGAGCAGGACGAGAGAGAGAGAGAGAGAGGAGTGGATAAAAGTAAATTATAAGGCTCATAAAAAAAGGGGATCTGTGTGTAGCACTACTCCCTTGGGAGCTGCTGGTGACCGGTTCCCCTGTGTTACCCATAGCAACAGCACAATAGTTTAGCGACTTTAAAGTGCTTGGCTCAGTCAAGAAACAGTCTAGGGATTTTGTTTTTTGTTGTTTCATTGAGAACTTGGATAGAAGAATGAAATGAGTGGGATACTCCAGCTTGAATAAACTATGCACAATTTGCTGGGATGTTTAACTGTACTTGAGTGCGGACAGGCCGCTGCTTCAACTTGTCAATAGCGATGAAGTAGTAATAAATAAACTGCTTTAGATAAGTTGTACTGTACTGCAGAACACTCTTCAGGACCCTTCCTGGCACCCCCTTTTGTTTTTATTCTTCAGGACTTTCTACATGGCACCCCCTTTACTGTAATACTCTCAGTGTGAGCTAGCTCCTCGATCCCTCTGACTTCACTGGAGTGGTCCCCCTTCCTGGGCCAGACCCTTTGGCAGGTCCCTCAGTACTCACGGACACTGTTTTAACCAAACGACTCTGCCAGCAGCTCCACCGTCAGTTACACCGGATCCTCTGGAGCTCAGCTCCACACCTGGTTAACTAGGTCGACCGCCTAAGACCACCCTTATCACACACTGCAGGAGGAGAGACAGTCATCCAGCTCCTCCTGGGACTCTGCTTCCTGCCAAAGACACCCTGTCACATGTCCCCTCAGTATTTATGGTCAATCCCAGGATGCATTGCGAGAATGCCCTCCCACTGGGACTGCCATAAAACATGATGTGTCACTGGCTGGGTTTCCTCCACTGTCCAACAAGCTCTCTCATTGGATACAGAGGGGACACTCCCTCAGACCCAGTGAATCACACCTGGAAACATGTGACAGGCAAACTAATAGATCAGGCTCCCCTGATAAGCAGCAGGAGCAATAGATGCTTTACCTAGCACCTACCTAACTAGGAGGGTGCTACATGTGTAAATGTCAGGGTCCTCTGTGTACAGTGACATGGGAAGAGTGCTTGCGGAGAAGTGCTTGGTATATTACAGTGGATTCCTTCATGACCGTGGCCCCCTGTCTGTTTCCTGGGCTTTATCGAAAGCAGTCGCAACCTTCTCAGCGGTAGTCTTGACCAAAAGTGTACACATTATATTAACCAATTATCAACTGAAACAAGTTTGTAGGTCACCGATACGCACCCACATTTAAGTGCTATTACCATCATTTATATCGCCATATGAGATTCATAACATTCCAGTGAACATAAATACACCAAAATGAACATCTTCTTATTCTCTTTTTGTACTGTAATGCTTCGTGCTTAATGGCCAGGAGACTTAAAGGTTAAAGCAAATAAAGCAACATTATCTCCTTGCCGTGGAATTTGTCACAGATGCCATATAAGGTCATGCCGCACTTCTCCTCCAGTGAGTACTGTTTCATAACACATACTGCAAGATTGCACCAAGCTTAATGTATAATGGGATATTTTCAGAAATGTGTTGTGCAAGTTATATAATAAATGCTCAAGGTCGAGCGCTTTTTACAGAGTAATGCAAGACTTTTATTACACAGATGGATAGAGGCTACAGTTATCCATAAGAAAAACTGATTTTGTATAGTATTTAAAGCAAACCTGTACTGGTAACAATACACAGGCTGGTAGTGTTGATCTCTCCTTTGAAAATACTGCCTGCCTGGTTTTCATAGGGATCCAGGGATGCTGATTTACTGAGCCACAACACATTTACAGGTAATGGATTGTGGCTTTTTTGGCCAGTTGCACACTGACATTAGAATTTTCTGATGTTAAATAAGGGCCCTTGTTGACAAAAAGATTCTGAGTAAAATGTTTAATAAATACCTTATGCAAACGAGTGTAAAGTTACATAAGCATTTACAAGCAAAATATTCCTTATTGGCTTTATTGCAATATACCTGTATAGTGTACATGCGTTTAAGTGTGAAATTACTAACACTGTGGGGTAGATTTACTAAAACTGGAGCACTCAGAATCTGGTGCAGTTGTGCATGGTAGCCAATCTGCTTCTAATTTCAGCTTGTTCAATTAAGCTTTTGAAATAAAACCTAGATGTTTTAGTTTTAGTAAATAACCCCCCACTGATGTCATATATTATCTTTTGTGAGGATGTGCATGTGCTCTCTAAGGGCTCATGCACACATATGTGTTTGCAGGAATATTGGCCTACTGCATAAAATGTATTTGAAGCACCTGTGGGCCTCAACTGCTGCATAATTCATATTTAAACCTCAGTACCCGCATTCACAGGCTTAGGTAGGTTGAGGAGGGGGCTACGGAAGTAAATATAGAAATCCTATATAACTGGACCATAAACATACTGACTAATGAGATCAGAGCAGCAAAATGAGCTTCTCTAAAAAACTGAAATCTACCGTATGTTTACTGGTAACGATTCAGTGTCAGTATGCAGCAGTCTGCGGGATAGAACTAGTGCAACATTTTTTTTTTTTTTAAATAATATTTTGCAGGGAGCAGTGAATTTAGTAATGCCTAAAGTGAGACATTAAAATTACAAAATTACTTTAACCACTAGATGCCCAAGCTAATTCTGACAATTCTGTCATGCATGTAAAAATCTGCATTTTTCTGCTATAAATATACTTGGAACCCCCAAACATTAGATATAAATATAAATATATGTAGCACTGTCCCCTTAAAGTGGAGTTCCGGCCACAAAATCGACATAATCCGCTTGCTTTTGGTCACCTGAAAAAGAAATGGATAGTTAAGATTTTTTTTTTTGTTTACTTACCTTGTTATTGAAGAAAAATATACTCACCTTTCTTCCACTCCCTCCCTCTGCGGCCGCGGCCCACACCGTCACTTCCTCTTTGCATTGATTCCTGGGAGCTGAACGTCATCGCTCCCAGGAATCAATGCGCCTGCACCGGCCCTGCTCATCACTTTCGGTGCGGGTGCTCATTCCCTGCTAAACAGCTTCTGGGCAAGCCCAGAAGCTGTGGAGGGATGACGCGCCCGCACCGGAAGTGATCGGGGCCGGTGCAGGCGCATTCTGGGAGAAGAGGACACAGAAGAGGACGCAGAAGAGGACGCGCTGGCTTCAGCTGCCCACATCCGAGATGGCAGCGCTGGAGAAGAAATTTTCAAGGTAAGTATTTCTTCTAAAAGGTAAGTGCGACCCGGGACAGTACAGAGGCTATCCATTGTGGAATGTACTAGCCCTGACTGTCCCGTTGGTATTTTTATTGAAAAAACATTTTCGTGGCCGGAACTCCGCTTTAAGGTCTGCTGAATTTTCACACTTTTGGGTCCCCCTGGGTTATCATTAGTGTAGCACCACCCCCGCAGGAGCTGCTGATTAGATTATTGGGTCTACGTCCTGCCTAACAACCCACAGAATTGGCTCGAACCCTCCCTAGGCACAACTGACCCAGAATAGGACTGGAATACCAAATGGCTACACAGATTGGAATATAACACTTCAATAAATAATAATGACCTGTTACCTCTCTCCAGCTGCAGTCCTTCTGGGTAATACAAGGTGACCACACACAAGCTTGCTTTTAAACAGGAAAGTTATTTACTGTGAATCAAATAAACAGTTTCGATACAGTAAAATATGACTTTGTAAAAGGATATACTAATTAATTAATCAAAGATAAGATAAATACTGTGATATCACTCCTCAAGGGCACATTAATTGTTTCAGGAAATGTCTCAGAGCCTATAGGACCGCCATCTTAATCACTATTATACTTTTGGAGATAAGGCTCAGCATTCAGTTAGACACAGTATCAGAATGTCAGACCTATCTGAGTCCGCTGTTTCTTCTCTATATCTTCGCTAGCAACGTTGGTGCACTCGCAATTTGTAATCCACATTGAGGATGGGTGATCAATAGAGAGAATGGCAGCAAACAGTTAGTAATCACCGCGGGGTGTCTGTGCAGGATTGCCGGTAAAACTTCTGTGAGAGATGTACTGGGCCACCTGGTATATTGCCTTCTACTACTCTAAGGCTAATCCTGACTAAAGTTACTTCTTTGATAGATAGAGTCAGTTTTTGGGCAGGTGCCCTCTCACCAACAGGACTGTCTCCCAGGAAGCCTCCGCTGCTGTCTCAGTCTCCGGCCTCTGTCACCAGCCGCGCTAGGTATTTGGGGTGGATGAGTCTGGTCTCTGTAGAACATCGATGGGACCTCCAGGAGGGATCCTCTACTGGAGATGAAACACTGCAACTTAGTCACTTAAGGCCCAGGAGTTTCGGCCTAGCATACAGCATCAGCCCACAGCACTGGCATCCTGCTTGTCTCACTGTGTCTTTCCCAAGAGACTGAGCCTGGCTCCTCCCTTCCTTTATCAAGCTTCCCCCAGAAGGCTGTGCGGTGCAGCAGTGCACCCTGGTATTCTCAAAGCACTATGGGCGATGAAGACTGCTCAACTTCCTGAAAGGAAAATAACATCAAAAGACATTCCATAGCCGCTGCAATGTGTCCTTTTGGCCACTAGATGGAGCCGAGTTCCTCTCAAATGTCAAGCAGCAGTCTTTTAGAACTTGTATAATGGAAGACCCCGCTACACACTCCCCCCACTTGAGAAACTTTGGTCCCCAAAGAGGACAACAGCATGTACTCCAGTGCATATGTTGGCAGTACACAAAAAAAAACATTAACATATGCATAACAGGGAATCATCTTCCTTTTCATAAGCAGAGTTCAAACTTAACAACTGCATATTACAACACAGGTTCGACATAGGAACCTCCCACCAATTGTCAGGGGAGGGAAGGTAATTCTGTTCACAGACCCCTGACACTTGAGTGGCTTGTACAGATGTGCCTGGGGGTGAGCTAGGGTTGTCCTCCACCAAATCTGCGGTGAAAGAACTAGGCTGATCAAGAGTTCGTTTGGAAGTAAAGATAGCCTCTTCTGAGCATTCACCCAATTGGTCATAGGTCAGTCTTTTGGGCGGGTGAATGACTCTTCTTTCCCTCTGTTCTTTGGGATGCACGATCTCAGAGGTACTAGGACCAGCCACTTCTGGGGATTCTTCAATGTCCTCCTCCTCATGTTCCAACACACAGGAATCTGATGCTTCAAGAGCGGTCAGTTCTTCTTCAGAGGAAGGTGCAACCTCCTCCTCAGGATCTTCATCATCAACTACTTCTTCTGGAAGCATGTGGAAAGGTATGAATTCGGGGGCTTCCGCCCGAAGGGTTCCTCTGTCAGCCAATTCGGATGAAGACAGGGAGGCAGGTGTGGGTTCTGGTAACTGAGACGACCACATCCAGTCAGGTACCTCCTCTTCATCTTCCAGATCTTCAGATGGAGAATTTCCCTCCCTCACATCTGGGAGTGTCGACTGAGATCTGGTGACTGGTCTGGACAGGCGAGAGGTCGAAGGGGTCTCTGGCGAATCTACGACAGGAGGCATGCGAACTGCTTCAGAGAGAGGCAGTAAATGGTTCCTATGCCAAGTCTTCAATGGACCCACACTTCCTTCAGGCCGAATTTGATACACAGGGAGGTTTGGTAGTTGCTTGCAGATAACATAAGGTTGGGACTTCCAGCGGTCTGCCAACTTGTGTTTTCCCGGGACACCCAAGTTCCTCAACAATACCCTGTCCCCTGGTTGCAAGTCTTGGATCCGAACTTTTAAGTCGAAATTCCTTTTATTCCTCAGTCCACGTTGATCAGATGTGGCCTGAGCTTTATCATAGGCCGATTTCAGACTCTTCCGCAGTCGGTCCACATATCCCTTGTGCGATGCTGAAGAGGTGTGATCGGGCGAGATGCCAAAGGCCAAATCCACTGGCAATCGAGCCTCTCGTCCAAACATTAGACGATAAGGGGAATATCCAGTAGCATCACTGACAGTACTGTTGTAGGCATGCACAATGGCAGCTACATGTTTGCCCCAATGCTGTTTCTTCTCTGAGCTTAAAGTCCCCAACATGTCCAAAAGAGTCCTGTTAAATCTTTCCGGCTGGGCATCCCCTTGTGGATGGTAGGGAGTAGTTCTAGTCTTTTGGATGCCTAACAGATCTAACAGTCTCTTGATCAGTCTGCTTTCAAAGTCTCTTCCCTGATCTGAATGGAGGCGTTGTGGTAACCCATAGTGTACAAAGAACTTTTCTACAAGAACTTTGGCTACTGTAGAGGCCTTCTGATCCCTTGTTGGGAATGCTTGGGCGTATCTGGTAAAATGGTCTGTTACCACAAGGACATTCCCTTGGCCACTCAGATCAGGCTCTAGGCAAAGGAAATCAATGCACACCAGTTCCATGGGTCCCTGGCTTTGCAGATGGCCCATTGGGGCTGCTTGACGTGGCAGAGTCTTCCTTTGTATACATCGGACACAAGAATGACAGTATCCTTCAACTTCGGCCCTCATACAGGGCCAGTAGAACCTGTCTCTGACAAGCTGAAAAGTTCTTTCAGGTCCCAGATGGCCATGATTATCATGAAGAGCAGCCAGAACTCTCTCCCTGTATTTAGCTGGTAAGAACAGTTGCCACTTCTCCTCCAGATCTTCAGATGGGCCTCTTCGGTAGGCCACCCCTTCTCGGATCTGTAACCGGGTCCACTCTCTATGCAACAGACGGGCCCCCTGAGGAGAGTCGGTGAGAAGCAACTCAGGGCGCTGGATCTCCAAGGCTTCCAAAAGAAGTTTTCCCAGAGGGTCTTCCAGCTGCTCCTTCCTCAAGTCCCTTTTGGACAGCCGGGGTAAATCTTCCCCTTCAACCTGGGTCACCCTGCAATAGTATTTGGGTACTCCGACAGCCGAAACCCCAATCTCTTCGGCTCTTGATCCTCCTCTGGATCGAAGTTCAGTTCCCTGATATAGGGCACGCACCCCTTCTGGAGCCAAATGGGTCCATTCTTCATCAGGTTCGTGTGGTGCATGCAACCTTCTGGATAGGGCATCTGCATCCCTGTTCCCGATTCCTGGCCGATACTTCAGGCTGAAGTTGAAGCTAGAGAGGGCAGCCAACCATCTGTGTCCTGTTGCATCCAGCTTAGCTGTAGTCAACAGATAGGTAAGGGGATTATTATCCGTCTTGACAATGAATTCAGCTCCGTACAGGTAATCTTTCAGTTTGTCGACCACTGCCCACTTTAAGGCCAGGAATTCAAGTTTGTGGGTAGGATAATTCCTTTCAGCAGGTAGTAGACTCCTGCTCACGTAGGCTACGGGTCGCAGGTGGCCCCCATGTTCCTGGTAGAGTACCCCACCCAGCCCATCTCGGCTGGCATCGACATGTAGTTCATATGGTTTCGTGGGGTCTGCGTAGGCCAACACAGGGGCAGTGGTTAGATTCTTTTTCAACTGAATGAAAGCCCCTTCACATTCTGGGGTCCACTGATCCTGGATGGACTCCTTGGCCTTCCGGGGTCCCATGGTGGACTTCATTGGCTTGACCAGTTCAGGAACGTCATCTTCTTCGTTCTTTAGTAACTCATTGAGGGGTCGGGCAATCTTGGCGAACCCCTCTACAAACCTCCTGTAATAGGAGCAAAAACCCAGGAACGACCGAAGTTCGGTCACATTTGTAGGTCTCGGCCAGGAGGCGACAGCATCCAGCTTGTCCGGGTCGGTGGCCACCCCTTCTTCAGACACGATGTGGCCCAGGTAATGGACCGAGGACTGATAGAATTGGCACTTCTCAGGAGAAAGTTTCAGGCCTTCTTCATGTAGCCTCTTCAGGACCTTTTCCAACCTCTCCTCGTGTTCTTCCAAAGTTCTGCCAAACACGATAACATCATCCAAGTATACCAGTACCTCTATCAAATTCATATCTCCAACGGTCCTTTCCATCAGCCTTTGGAAGGTAGCAGGGGCCCCTGACAATCCCTGAGGCATGCGATTGAACTCAAAGAACCCCACAGGGGTGATGAAGGCTGTCTTCTCCCGATCTTCAGGGTGCATGGGGATCTGATAATACCCACTCTTTAAGTCCATCACACTGAACCACTTCGCCCCTGACAGGCTCTGTAGGGCGTCTTCGATTCGAGGAGTGGTATACTGGTCTGGGATGGTTCTTCTGTTCAGTGTTCGGTAGTCGATACAAAGCCTCAGAGATCCGTTTTTCTTCCGGACTACCACTATCGGAGAAGCATATGGGCTCCTGGATTCTCGAATAACCCCAGTCTTCTTGAGTTCCGCCAGCTGCTGACGTAGATCTTCTAAGTCACCTAAGGGAACTCGCCGGACTCTTTCTCGGAAAGGTTTGTCCTCACTCAGGCGGATCTTATGAGTGGCACTCCTGGCGCATCCCACGTCGAACTCAGCCCTAGAAAATATTCCTCGCCATCCAGCAAGTTGTGCCTTGGCCCTCTTCACCCATTCTGGTGGGAGGGCAGCGTTTCCAGAGCAGAGCTCTTCTATAACATCTTCACCCCTTCCCTCCTCTTTAAGATCAGATGGGACAACTGGGGTAGCCGGGTTAACTTGGCCCAACAGCACTCTGGCCGGTACCTTCACCGGTGTAGTAGAGGTGTTTCTGACACTCACTAAAACCCTTCCATGGTTTTTCTGTAACACCTTCAAAGGGATCACTTCAGGGATTACTTCTATCCCTCTCTCCTCTTCCTGTGGACCTGATTCAAAGATGATAAAAGGGCCCGGCTGTTTCCATGTGAGTTTAACGGAAGCTTTCAGACAAGCCACCTCTCCTGGCTGCAAGACCTTTTCCGTTCTGTCCAACTTCCAGAGTCTTCCAACTCCTTCTGCAGGAGTCTCTTGCTCCAATACTAATCGTTGATAGGCCTGCCGTAGCATGGGGTGAATCCTTGGCGCTGGAGCATCCTGTCCCTGGACCAGTTGTGTCAGGAGGCGCCTTACTAGGTCAGTGTTGGTCCCTACGATGAGAGAGCTTTTGTTGGCCCCTGGCGGACGAGGACAGACCACCGCTAGGGTGTCGAAGGTTTCAGCTTCACCAGCCACTGATGGGTCAAAGGTCAACTTGATTGGCAGATACCCGTCATAGGGAAAACTTTGAGTCCCGATACCCCATATCTCCAGATCTTCCAACTTCTGCAGAGGTAGATGGGTAAGGTGTTTATCATAGAAGTCTCTATACAGAAGAGTCACTTGGGCCCCAGTGTCAAGGAGGGCTCTTGTGTAAATTCCTTCTACCTGGACAGAGACTACAGGGGAAGGCCCGACCAAGTTAGTTGGGAATTCTCTTGAAGTGGCCTTGTTGTCTGATTCAGTTCTCTGCACCCAGGCTCTTTTCTTTTTTTTTCTTCTGGACTTCAGTCCCCTCTGGGCCCGGTGTGCATTGATTTTCCTTCTTTCAGTAGCCTGGAGTATAGAACTAGGGGCGTTGTACCTGGATCTGACTCCCTGACTCAGATTCCCTGAATCATTGAGTCTCTTGGATTCCCTTGAAACTGGCGGGCACCCGGTCGACTCCTTCACGGGTGCCCTCTGAAGTTTTTCCGCTGGCTTGCGAGGTTCTGAGGCGACATTTCCTGGGCTGGGACATACTCCTCTAACATGTCCTACTCCCCCACAGTTGAAACAAGTTAGCGATCTCCTAGGTCTCGGTTCCGGGTCTACTCTAAGGTTAGAAGGTTTATCCGGCTTCTCTGACACGTTCCCATCAGGTAGAGTAGATGCCTGACTAGTCAGGATGGACACCATTTCTATCAACTGGGACACCTGGGTCTTTAGGAGTTCAACTTGCGAGTCACTTTCTTTTGCACTTATCACTCTGACACGAGCAGTTGAGTCAAACTGCCGACTCTTCCTTTTGTTGTCTAACATGACCTCTTCTTCTCTGACCATTCGGATCAGGTCAGGGTATTCCAGAATGCCACCATCTTGGCGAGTTCGCAACAGTATGGCAATGGGATCTAAGGGTTGAGCCCCTCTCAGCACCTGCCGTGCACGAGTCTCATCTACCTTCCGGGGGTCTATCCCTTTCTTTATCAAGATCTGGTGGATGATCTTATCTAGGCGTCTAATAAATTCGGACAACTTCTCTTCCTCTTCTTGGTAACAGTGGTCTAACTGGTAAAGAAGTTCAGCCACGTTCTCCGTCCGACCAAATACATCTTGTAGAATGTCTAGATAATCCTGTGCAGTACAGTTCTTTTTGCTTAGCTTGAGATTACGTACGGCCTCTAGTGCAGGTCCCTTTAAACTTTCTGTGATTCTCTGTTTCTTGTGCTGTTCTGGTACCTCCCACTCTTCCAAAGCCTGAGTGGCGGTATCTAACCACTCTTCAAACCCATCTTCTGTCGAAGGCACAGGCTGTTTCCCAGAGAATGTCCTGAGCTTCCTATATTCAGTCATCAGATAGTTTGGGGAGTCCTTACTACATTTTGCTACGATTTCCCCGAGAACAGCACACAGTTCTGAGCTAAAGGTAGACAAAGGTGGTGACTCTGGACTCCCTTCTTGGACACCTTTTTCTTTGCTGGATCCCCCAGGAGTGGTGGATGAGGGACCTTCAGTAAGGACTTCTGGATGTATTAAGAAAAGTTCTGTTTGGTCAGTAGTCTTTACACTGGTTCCCTTAAAGTAATCAGGGACCCCCTTCCTCCACTCACACAATGCATACGTGTGTGGAACGGTGGTGTCTGTCTTTATGTCAGTCACCCAGAATTTCCTGTCTGTGGACAGTGCCCTTAAAACTGGGAGGAGTTTTTCCTCAGTCCAGACCTCTCCCTTGATTTCAACCACCAGGCCATTTTCCACTACGACATTCTCTTCCCTGCACCACTCGGCTGCAGCGGTAGGATCCATTTCTGCGTTGAGGGGGATTCTGTGGCTGAGAGGGTTGTGTTGCAGGACTGTAGATGATCCCGGACGAGCCCCCACGTGTAGCACCACCCCCGCAGGAGCTGCTGATTAGATTATTGGGTCTACGTCCTGCCTAACAACCCACAGAATTGGCTCGAACCCTCCCTAGGCACAACTGACCCAGAATAGGACTGGAATACCAAATGGCTACACAGATTGGAATATAACACTTCAATAAATAATAATGACCTGTTACCTCTCTCCAGCTGCAGTCCTTCTGGGTAATACAAGGTGACCACACACAAGCTTGCTTTTAAACAGGAAAGTTATTTACTGTGAATCAAATAAACAGTTTCGATACAGTAAAATATGACTTTGTAAAAGGATATACTAATTAATTAATCAAAGATAAGATAAATACTGTGATATCACTCCTCAAGGGCACATTAATTGTTTCAGGAAATGTCTCAGAGCCTATAGGACCGCCATCTTAATCACTATTATACTTTTGGAGATAAGGCTCAGCATTCAGTTAGACACAGTATCAGAATGTCAGACCTATCTGAGTCCGCTGTTTCTTCTCTATATCTTCGCTAGCAACGTTGGTGCACTCGCAATTTGTAATCCACATTGAGGATGGGTGATCAATAGAGAGAATGGCAGCAAACAGTTAGTAATCACCGCGGGGTGTCTGTGCAGGATTGCCGGTAAAACTTCTGTGAGAGATGTACTGGGCCACCTGGTATATTGCCTTCTACTACTCTAAGGCTAATCCTGACTAAAGTTACTTCTTTGATAGATAGAGTCAGTTTTTGGGCAGGTGCCCTCTCACCAACAGGACTGTCTCCCAGGAAGCCTCCGCTGCTGTCTCAGTCTCCGGCCTCTGTCACCAGCCGCGCTAGGTATTTGGGGTGGATGAGTCTGGTCTCTGTAGAACATCGATGGGACCTCCAGGAGGGATCCTCTACTGGAGATGAAACACTGCAACTTAGTCACTTAAGGCCCAGGAGTTTCGGCCTAGCATACAGCATCAGCCCACAGCACTGGCATCCTGCTTGTCTCACTGTGTCTTTCCCAAGAGACTGAGCCTGGCTCCTCCCTTCCTTTATCAAGCTTCCCCCAGAAGGCTGTGCGGTGCAGCAGTGCACCCTGGTATTCTCAAAGCACTATGGGCGATGAAGACTGCTCAACTTCCTGAAAGGAAAATAACATCAAAAGACATTCCATAGCCGCTGCAATGTGTCCTTTTGGCCACTAGATGGAGCCGAGTTCCTCTCAAATGTCAAGCAGCAGTCTTTTAGAACTTGTATAATGGAAGACCCCGCTACATTAGCAACATTGACATTCACTGTCTATCACTTTACTTCTTGGCTCAGTCAATAATTAATCCAGGGTTATGTGGTTGTTTTGTTTTTATTGTACAAATTAGGGATGGGAGAAGGGATTAGTGGGATACTCCAGATTAACCATGCACAAAGTTTGGAGGACATCTATCTATTGATACAGCCAGGCTATTGATCCACCTTGCTACTTAGGTGGATTTAGGAATAAGTCTCTTTCCAGATGACTTGATGAACTAAAGATATCTTCAGGACACTCTGTTAGTATCCTCTTTCTTGACCACTGACACCCATCCACTGACTATCCTACTCCAGGGTGGCCCCCCTCATGTCAGGCCCCTTGACACAATCCCCTGTACTCACGATACTGTTTTTCCAGGGTCTCCAGTGTCTCCCCCTCAGTCAGCTTTCCTGGACCTCTGGGCTCAGCTCCGTTCCTCTGGCCCTCAGGATGACCTCCTGATGCCACGTGCCACAGCTACAGAGGAGGAGGCAGCCGCCGCCCTCCCTCCAGGACTCGGCTCACCAGCCAAAGACCTTGCAGCACCTGCTCCTGGCTTTTATACAGTATCCCAGAATGCACCGAGACAGCCTGCCCCTGCCAATCACCAGGACTGTATCAAAGCCTATGTATTCATTGGTCAGGATTCCTCCCACTGTTCAACATGCCTCCCTATTGGACCAGTGTGAAACACTCTCTAGACTCAGTAAATCACATACTGAGCACACTGAGCAGACCTCACTAACAGATCCTGCTCTCTGCTAGACAGAAACAATATAGATTTGCCTGCTGCTCCTCTGGTAGACAGACAAAGCCAAAAACTATACTCTCTCACTAGCACCTACCTAGGAGAGTGCTACATATATATAGTACTTGTGCAGCATTTTTATTTTTGGGGGAAAAAGAAGAGTATAGGTGTGGTGTCTGTGGGTTCCGTCTTTCTCTGTGGGAGCAGTCTAGGCATCTCTGTGGCCTGTTGGAATGGTTGCTTTGTTGGGGGCAGCCCTAAATTTCCACAAGCTTTGCACTCTTTAGAGTGATCTACATTCGGATTGCTCTTCAGAGAGCATTTGACAGGTGGCGAGGAAGAGCTGTATCACCACTGCCTGCTTTAACCCCTTGAATGTGATTGTGCACCGCTTGCAGAGTGCCCCATTCACAAGCATTGGAAATGGTACTATTTGTGCCAAAATAAAAAATGTGCAAAATAGGTGTGCAAATTATGACAATTAATTAAAATGTTTGTTCACCAATGCCAGAAGTCTGCCAAGTAAAATAGGTGAGTTGGAAGCTCTGGTGCACAAGGAGAACTATGAATTAATTGATATTGCTGAATTTTGGCTTCATTCTTCACATGACTGGGCTATTAATATTCCTGGCTATGCTCTCTTTCAGAAAGACAGGGTAAAACGGAGGGGTGGGGGTTTCTGTCTCTATGCGAGAAGTGATTTCAAAGTGAGTGTGAAGGAGGATCTAGTTGATGGAGTGTGTGCTGAGACTGAAGCCGTATGGGTGGAAATGTACATGCGTGTGCGTAATACAAAGATTATCATTGGAGTTTGTTATAGACCTCCCAGTATTAATGAGGAGGCGGAGACTCAGCTCCTTGCACAGATAGAAAGGGCTGCAAGGGCTGGGACAGTGATAATAATGGGAGATTTTACCTACACAGACATTGACTGGAATAATGGCACTGCTGGAACAGTTAAATGTATAAACCTATTACAAGACAATTTTATGGTGCATTTTTTTGAGGCCTCAACAAGAAATGATGCTCTGCTGAACCTGGTAATCTCAAACCATGCAGAGCCTATTACTAATGTTCATGTAAAATAACATCTGGGTAGCAGTGATCATAATATGATTTCATTCAATGTTAGCAGTAAGCAGCAAATACATACAAGAATTATAAAAACACTTAACTTAATGAGATACATTTTCTAAGGATGAGGGCTACTTTCCTAAACTTAAACTGGGAGGGAATATTGGCATCGATGAACACAGAACAGAAATGGGAATTCTTCAAAAAAACTGTATGCAAACTCACTGCAAAATATATTCCCATGGGCAATAAGTTTAAAAGGCTAAAAATAAAATCTATGTGTCTCACAGCTAAAGTTAAAAAAGCTATAAAAAATAAGAAAAGAGCTTTTAAAAAATATAAAAATGAAGGAACACTATCATTGTTTAATTGTTATAAAGGATATAACAAAATATGCAAAAAGGAAATCAAGGACGCAAAAATTCAATATGAACGACAGATTGCAAAAGATAGTAGGACAAACCACAACATATTATTAGTAAAATATATTAATAGTAAAAAGGTTAGGTCTGAGTATGTAGGCCCTTTACAAAATAATCTGGAGTGGGTGACTGGGGACAAAGAGAAGGAAAATGTATTAAATACTTTCTTCAGCTCTGTATATACAAAGGAGCATGGGGGAGCTCATGACCATAATTAGGATAGTATTGACACAGCCCCAAATGATCCACAATGGCTCAAAAGTGATATGATCCAGAAATAGTTAAACAGAATAAAGGTGGGCAAAGCACCTGGACCAGATGGCATCCACCCACACATCCTAAAATAATTGAGTGCTGTAATTTCAAAGTCTTTGTTTCTAATTTTTAGGGACTCATTAATCACTTGCTGACCAGCCACCGTACTTATACAGTGGCTGGTCACCCTGTCCCGCGGAACGACTTACCTGTACATCATTTTGTGGGACAGCTAGTGGGGGCGCGCGCATGAGCAGATTGGCGACAGGGGGAGCCAATCAGCGGGTACGTGGAGACAGAACGGTGGTCTGCCGATGTAAACATGCAAACCGCTGTTCTGTAAGTGATGAACACAGGGATCCTGTGTTCCTCCTATTTAGGAACACAGATCTCTGTGTTTATCCAGCAAGTCCATCCCCCACACTGTTAGAAAGCATCCCCTAGGGCAGTGTTTCTCAACTCCGATCCTAAGGGCACACTAACAGGCCAGGTTTGCAAGAAAACTGAAATACATCACAGGTGATTTAATTTGCTGCTCAGTGATTGCAGTATTCTAGTCTGCATCTCCTCAAGGTAATACTTAAAATCTGGCCTGTTAGTGCGCCCTGAGGACCGGAGTTGAGAAACACTGCCCTAGGGACATATTTAACTCTTTGATCACCCTGGTGTTAACCCCTTCCCTGCCAGTGTCATTATTACAGTAACAGTGTGTATTTTTAGCACTGATTACTGTAGTAATGTCACTGGTCCCCGCAAAAGTGTCAAAAATGTCAGTTAGGTGTCCGATCTGTCTGCCGCAATCCTGCTAAAAATCGCTGATCATCGCCATTACTAATCAATCAATATGCACTTATTGTTTTGTTTTTTTTTTTACCAAAAATATGTAGCAAAATACATATTGGCCTAAAACGATGAAAACATTTGATTTTACATTTTGTTTTATTGGGAATGTTTTATAGCAGAAAGCAAAAAATATTGTTTTTTTTCAGAATTGTTGCTCTTTTTTTGTTTATAGTGCAAAAATAAAAATCTCACAGGTGATAAAATACCCCCAAAAGAAAGGTCTATTTGTGGGAAAAAAAAAGGACATCAATTTTATTTGGCTACAGGGTTGCACGACCACGGAATTGTCGGTTAAAATAACGCAGTGCCGTGTTACAAAAATTGGCCTGGTCCAGAAATGGTTAAGGACTGAAATAGTACCATTGGATTGGCGTAGGGCCAATGTGTTGCCTATATTTAAAAAGGGATCAAAGTCTTTGCCAAGTAAATATAGATCTGTTAGTTTAACCACTTATAGGACCAGGCCTATTTCGGACACTTGTCGTTTACAAGTTAAAATCAGTATTTTTTGCTAGAAAATTACATAGAACACCCAAACATTATATATATATATTTTTTTTAGCCGAGACCCTAGAGAATAAAATAGAGATCATTGTAATATTTTATGTCACACCGTATTTGTGCAGCCGTCTTACAAAGGCAATTTTTTTGGAAAAAATACACTTTTTTTAAATAAAAAAATAAGAACACAGTAAAGTTAGCCCAATTTTTTTCTATAATGTGAAAGATAATGTAACACTGAGTAAGTAGATATCCAACGTGGAATGGCGACAAACATTGGTATTTACAAATCTCAATAGGCGAAAGTTTTAAAATTTCTACAGGTTACCAGTTTAGAGTTACAGAAGAGGTCCAGGGCTAGAATTACTGCTCTTACTCTAAGGATCGTGGCAATACCTCACATGTGTGGTCTGAACACCGTTTACATATATGGGCGTGACTTGCATATGCTTTCGCTTCTGCGCGCGAGCGCAGAGAGACGGGGCACTTTACATTTTTTATCTTTTTTTTCTTATTTATTTTACCTTTTATTTTTTATTTTAACACTTTTTTTGATCACTTTTATTCATATTACAAGGAATGTAAACATCCCTTGTAATAGGTCCTCTTTAATGTGAGATCTGGGCTCAAAAAGACCTCCGATTTCACATCTACACTTAAAAGCAAAAAAAAAATTCATTTTTTTTCAGTATTGCCCTCACTCGACTTCCTGCACAGAACCTGATAGGACCCCGCTACCAACGGCTCTGGTAAGTGGGGAAAAGGAATAGGAAACGGCGAGGGGCACCTCTTCCGCCGCCCGCCGCCCATAAAAGTGATCCCGCGGTGGGAGGGTTGCGTAAAAGTGCCCTGTAAGAAAATACCAGGGTTATGGCAGCTGTCTGCTGCCATAACACCGGTATTTAACGTGAAAGTACTGACGTAAACCTGCGGCTGGCGGTCCGGAAGTGGGTAACTTCTATAGTCGGGAAGATAATGGAGAGTTTAATAAAATACCACATAGATGAGTTCTTGAAGGAAAAAAATATTTAAGCAACAGACAGCATAGGTTCATGAAAGAGAAGTTAAAACCTGATTTCTTTTAATGATGAGGTAAATAAAAACCTTGGACAGAGGGGTGGCTGTGGACGTAGTATACTTGGATTTTGCAAAAGCGTTTGACACAGTTCCCCACACACGACTAATGTGTAAAGTAACATCTACAGGCTTGGAAAGTTCAGTTTGTAATTGGATAGAAAAATGGCTAAAAGACAGAATTCAGAGAGTAGTGGTTAATGATTCTTACTCTGAAGTCTAAGGTTATCAGTGGTGTATCCCAATGTTCAGTGTTGGGACCATTACTTTTTAATCTATATTAATAAAATGCAAGTGTCTCTGCGTCCACTCCAGTCCCTGTGTCCGTGGGATTGCGCTACTGCGCATGTGCCCCACGGACAGCCGTTGGGACGTAGAGACTTCGGGCAGTCGGCAGGCTGGCGTTGGGTGGGAGTGTACAGGAGCGGATCCCCGCTACCTTTCAGCATCCTCCTCAGGATTGGCTGGCGTTCCGATCACGTGCTCAGTGAGTACGGGTGACGTTGCTAGGTGATCGGTATCGATAACAGTCACAGACGCACACACGTCCAGCTGACAGCGGCATAGCGATCATTACTCAGGACCCCGTACCCCACTGACACCAACCTGCCTCTACTGCCACCTACCTCTACCATCACCTACCTCTGACACCTACCTCTGACACCTACCTCTACCATCACCTACCTCTACCATCACCTACCTCTACCATCACCTACCTCCCTCTGCCACCTACCTCTACCATCATCTACCTCTGCCACCTACCTCTACCATCACCTACCTCTACCATCTACCTCTACCATCACCATAGGCGTGCGCAGCCTATTGCATTAGGGTGTGCACCCCAAAGCTCAAACGCACATGCGTGTATATATATATATAGAGCAGTGATGGCGAACCTTGGCATGAGACGGTCAGAGACTGCAGACATGATACAAGAGATGGTCAGAGACTGCAGACATGATACAGTAGATGGTCAGAGACTGCAGACATGATACAATAGATATATTTTAAGGTGACAGTCACACTTGAAGTTGCAGCTTCACATTTTTTGTTGGTTTAGCGCAGTTGTCCACTATTTTTCTTATGATACAATAGATGGTCAGAGACTGCAGACGTGATACAATAGATGGTCAGAGACTGCAGACATGATACAGGAGATGGTCAGAGACTGCAGACATGACACAGGAGATGGTCAGAGACTGCAGACATGATACAGGAGATGGTCAGGGACTGCAGACATGATACAGGAGATGGTCAGAGACTGCAGACATGATACAGGAGATGGTCAGAGACTGCAGACGTGATACAGGAGATGGTCAGAGACTGCAGACATGATACAGGAGATGGTCAGAGACTGCAGACGTGATACAGGAGATGGTCAGAGACTGCAGACATGATACAGGAGATGCTCAGAGACTGAGGACATGATACAGGAGATGCTCAGAGACTGCAGACATGATACAGGAGATGGTTAGAGACTGCAGACATGATACAGGAGATGGTCAGAGACTGCAGACGTGATACAGGAGATGGTCAGAGACTGCAGACATGATACAGGAGATGGTCAGAGACTGCAGACGTGATACAGGAGATGGTCAGAGACTGCAGACATGATACAGGAGATGGTTAGAGACTACGGACATGATACAGGAGATGGTCAGAGACTACGGACGTGATACAGAAGATGCTCAGAGACTGAGGACATGATAGAAGATAGAAGAGCACTAGGGGGCCGGAGAGCACAGGGGAAGCAGAGAGCACTGGAGGAGGTGAAGGGCACGGTGGGCGGGGGGGACAGGAGAGAATTAAGAGGGGGTTTGCAAAGCATTGTAGGGGGGTTGGAAGGTGCAGGGGGTGGAGAGCACTGGGGGGGCGAGCAGGGAAAACCAGGGGGTGGAGAGCACTGGGGGGGACAGGGAGCACTTGGGGGGCGGGCAGGGAAAACCAGGGGGTGGAGAGCACTGGGGGGGGGGGGACAGGGAGCATAGGGGGGAGGGAGATAAAAAGCACTGTGGGGAGCTGAAGAGCATGGGGGGGCTAAAGAACAGGGGGTCTAGTGCACTGGGGGGGGTTAAGAGCACTGAGGGGGGGGAAAAGAACACTGGAGGGGGGGTTAAGAGAGCACTGGGGGGCCAGCAAAGGAAGTTGTATAGGGAGGGGGATGGGGCAGCTGCATATAAAGGAATTGATATTTCCCTATTCTTCCTGCAGGAGGGAGAGGAGGACAATCAGTTATTCAGCAGCTGCAGGAAGGATAGGGAAGGATGAATTCCTCTATATGCAGCTTCCCCATTCTCCTCCTATCCAACACAGAGCACACACACTTGGGCAATGGGCACTCACCTTCTTCCAGCCGAGGCTCCGCCCCTTCTTCCCGTCGAGGCTCCGCCCCCTCCTTCCCGCCGAGGCTCCGCCCCTTTCTTCCCGCCGCGGCTCCGCCCCCTTCATCCCGCCTCGTCTCCGCCCCCCGCTTGCAGCACAGATTGAAGGAGCTACCACTGCAGCCTTCACACTGCCATACAGGATCTCTCAGAGGACGCTGGCTGATACCCCCCAGTGCGCCCCCCCATTGGTACCCCACTGTGTGTGTGACACAGTCACTGTCATGTAGCTGCTTGCAGGGAGAAAGACCAGCTGTCAAAACTTAGCGGTGATGTCGGGGGTGGGCGGGATCAAGCAGCTGTCAAACACCAGCCAATGATTGGGCTGCTTAAGAAAGGGGCGGGGCCACATAAATGAAGCAGCCACCCAGACCCCATCCCATTGGCTGGTGTTTGATAGCTGTTTGGTGCTGCCTATCCCCGACATCACCGCTGAGTTTTGACAGCTTGTCTTTCTCCCTGCAAGCAGTAACATTACCTGACAGTGTCACACACATGGCAAGCCTCACTGTCTGCTGGAGCCAACAGCACAGCTGCCTCTCCACCGAGAATCTCACTACCCTCAGTGCCAAAGATGGAGATCTCGGGAGGCAGCCGGCCCTACACTAACAGACACAGGGTGATTAGGGTGTGCCCAGGCACACCCGGCACACCCCGTGCGCACGCCTATGACCATCACCTACCTCTACCACCTACCTCTACCATCACCTACCTCTGCCACCTACCTCTACCATCACCTACCTCTACCATCACCTACCTCTGTCACGACCTCTACAATCACCTACCTCCCTCTGCCACCTACCTCTACCATCACCTACCTCTGCCACCTACCTCTACCATCACCTATCTCTGCCACCTACCTCTACCATCACCTACCTCCCTCCCTCTGCCACCTACCTTTACCATCACCTACCTCTGCCACCTACCTCTACCATCACCTACCTCTACCATCACCTACCTCTACTATCACCTACCTCTACCATCACCTACCTCTGCCACTTACCTCTACCATCACCTACCTCTACCACCTACCTCCCTCTGCCACCCACCTCTACCATCACCTACCTCTACCACCTACCTACCTCTGCCACCCACCTCTACCATCACCTACCTCTACCACCTACCTACCTCTGCCACCTACCTCTACCATCACCTACCTCTACCATCACCTACCTCTGCCATCACCTACCTCTGCCATCACCTACCTCCCTCTGCCATCTACCTCTACCATCACCTACCTCTGTCACCTACCTCTGCCATCACCTACCTCTACCATCACCTACCTCTACCATCACATACCTCCTTCTGCCACCTACCTCTACCATCACCTAATTCTACCACCTACCTCCCTCTGCCACCCACCTCTACCATCACCTACCTCTACCACCTACCTACCTCTGCCACCTACCTCTACCATCACCTACTTCTACCACCTACCTCCCTTTGCCACCTACCTCCCTCTGCCACCTACCTCTACCATCACCTACCTACCTCTGCCAACCACTTCTACCATCACCCACCTCTACCACCTACTTCTACCATCACCTACCTACTTCTAGCATCACCTACCTCTGCCTAGCATCAGAAATATAATAAAAAAGTGATGACTTTAAATACAATAAATCATATCCAGTTCATAAGGCACATAGCAATGTGTGTGCTTCCAATAAAGTGATATGAAGAGTGTCCCCGTATCCAATTGAAGAAAATCCCTAAGGGGGACGGAGCGTGCGTGGCCGACGCAGAGTCTCTCTCTGGTAACAGATCGCTGACATCGCTTATACAGCAGGCACGGCTGAGTGCCCAACAAATGTGAGTTGATCTGCCTTTCTCTAATAAAGCACACCCTTATTAGTAAGCAGAGAGCACTAGATTTCTTCATCTGTTTTTTATATGTCCCGGGATCCCTCGAGGTGCAATACAGTGTGGCTCTTTCCTGGAAGTCTGATCCATGATACATGTGATTGCTGGCCCGTTTGGGTCCTTTAGGAAGGTGAGAGGCTAATTCACCTGGTGGAGGGATTCACTAATTGGTGTTTACAACTTGTTTTCATCACTGGATTTTCTTCAATTGGATACGGGGACACTCTTCATATCACTTTATTGGAAGCACACACATTGCTATGTGCCTTATGAACTGGATATGATTTATTGTATTTAAAGTCATCACTTTTTTATTATATTTCTGGCGCATCACATTTTGGTAGGATTTATAGTTTATTGTGATTTGTGAAACACGATTGGTGTATGCTGCCGGATACCACTTATATACTTTCACACACCTGATTTATGCACAGTGAATTGAGGTTGAGTTATTTTATCACATATATTGGGTTTGCGCTGATAGTTTTTTTGTATTTCATTTGACTCTGCCTAGCATCACCTACCTACCCCTTCTACCTGCCTTCTCTGCCACCTACCTTTACCACCTACCGCCAGTGGTCCTGATTACTTTGTACAATGTTTACTAAACCCTCCACACAGACATGGGGTGGTGATCAGAGTGAAGGATACTTTGTATGGGTATGTCCTGTGTGATGGTATTCATCCTCTATACATCTACATTTCATTCCTAACGCCATCCCATCTATACATATAAAGTACAAGTGTCTCTGCGTCCAGTCCCTGTGTCCATGGGATTGCGCTACTGCGCATGTGCCCCACGGACAGCCATTGGGACTTGGAGCGCAGAGACTTTGGGCGGCTGGTGTAGCGTCGGATAATGCCTCCCATCGAAGAATGCATCTGACGGACTGCGCATGCGCGGTAAATGACGTGACTCCAGCTGACTGCTCCGCTCAGCTGGGGTTGACGTCATTATTGTGCATGCGCAGTCCGTCAGATGCATCTTTTCGACGGGAGACTGTGGGAAGAATCGTCGGATTCTGCCTGATGATCTGCGCATGCGCGCAGCGTCATAGCAGGAACGCAATTCTATTGGGCGAGTTATGGCTGGTCGTCAGATTCTGCCTCGCTCTCTGTTCTATCTAATGTAATCCAATCCGTCCCCATAGATAGAACAGAGAGTGAGGCAGAATCTGACAATAGATTCTCTCCCCTCCGCTCTCTATCTACCGTCGGATAGTGCATCCGACAAACTGCGCATTGCAGTGTCGTCACCGCCAGCACAGCTGATCGGAGCAGTCAGCTGGAGTGACGTCAGTCCGTCGGATGCATTCTTCGGTGGGAGGCATTATCCCACAGGACACCGGGCGAAATTGATGAAGCGGCGGGTGTGCGCGGGCACGTGACGAGAGCCGCTCGGTCAGCTCTGCGCGTGTCCCTGATGTTGCTAGGGCAACATGGACGCTATGCGCAGAGCTGGCTACGTCATGCGGCTCTTGCGTTGTTAGAAAAAAAGACCGGGATAAGCAAGAGCCGCTCAGTCAGCTCTGCGCATGTCCCCGACGTTGCTAGGGCAACAGGGATACAGAGCTGACAGAGGCTCTCGCTTAACTGGAACAAGTCTGTTTTTACAAATGTTTGACCACATATGTTCTAGCGCCCGGTAATTTAACGGGCTTAATGTCTAGTATCTTTATAAATGATATAGGGTCTAGGATTAAAAGTACCATTTCAGTTTTTGCAGATGACACCAAGCTATGCAGTGAAATAACTTCCTTACGAGATGTCTCCAACTTGCAAGCCAACCTCAATGCACTGTTTCATTGGGCAACTATGTGGCAAATTAGGTAATAAAGGTAAAGTTATGCACTTGGGGCTAAGAATATGCATGATTCATATATACTAGGGGAATTAGAACTGGGGGAATCCATACTTGGGAAGGATCTGGGTGTTCTGGTAGATTATAAGCTTAATAATAGCATGCAATGCCAAGCTGCGGTTTCCAAAGCAAGCAAAGTCCTTTCTTGTATTAAGAGAGGCATACATTCCAGAGAGAGAGAGAGAGAGATATCATTTTGCCCCATATAAATCATTAGTAAGACCCCATCTGCAATATGCAGTTCAGTTTTGGGTACCAGATCTCAAAAAGCATATCAGGGAACTGGAGAAAGTGCAGAGAAGGGCAACCAAACTGATAAGAGGCATGAAGGAGCTCAGCTATGAGGAAAGATTAGAGGAACTGAATTTATTCTCTCTTGAGAAGAGAGGAGAAGATTAAGGGGGGATATGATCAACATGTATAATACATAGGGTGTCCATATGGCTAACTTAGTGTTGAGTTAATCACTTTAAGGTCATGACAGAGGACAAGGGGGCACTCTTTACATCTAGAGGAAAAGAGATTTTGTCTCCAAATATGGAAAGGTTTCTTCACAGTAAGAGCTGTGAAAATGTGGAATAGACTCCCTTCAGAGGTGGTTCTGGCAAGCTCAGTAGATTGCTTTAAAAAGGCCTGGATTCTTTCCTAGGTGTACATAATATATACTGAACAAAATTATAAATGCAACACTTTTTTTTTGCCCCACTTTTTCATTAGCTGAACTCAAAGATCTAAGACTATGTTTTCTACGTAAACAAAAGACCTATTTCTCTCAAATATTGTTCACAAATCTGTGTACATCTGTGTTAGTGAGCACTTCTCCTTTGCTGAGAAAATCCATCCCCCTCACAGGTGTGGCCTATCAAGATGCTGATTAGACAGCATGATTATTGCACAGGTGTGCCTTAGACTGGCCACAATAAAGGCCACTCTAAAATTTGCAGTTTTATCACACAGCACAATGCTGCAGATTTAACCGCTTGCCGACCGCCGCAAGTAGATTTACTGCGGTGTCAGCCCCTGCCAGGCAGAGTGACATTAATTAACGTCACTAGCCTGGGAGGGTCTGGGGAGCGAGCGCGCGCCCGCGCGGTCACGGACCCCCCCGCGCGTGTGACTGGCGGACCCGATGTCCGCCGGTCACTCGGCGATCGGCGGGGAGAGGGAGAAAGTCAGGCGGCTTGTGTAAACAAGCCACCTGTCATTCTCCTCGGTGTAAAGACACTGATCACACGGATCTACTATGTAGATCCGTTGATCAGTGTCCTTACAGCTCAAGCCACAGCCAATCACAGTAGAAAGCACGCCCCTACGGACACACACAGCCCCTCCCTCCCAAATAAAGTTAACCCCTTCACTACCAGTGTATTTTTACAGTAACAGTGCATATATATAGCACTGATTACTGTAGAAATGTCACTGGTAACCCCAAAAGTGTCAAAAATGTCAGTCAAGGGTCCGATCTGTCCGCCACAATGTCGCAGTACCGCAAAAAAAATCGCGGATCGCCGCCATTACGCGTTTAAAAAAAAAACAACAAAAATGACAAAAATCTTTCCCTTTGTTAGTAAACGTGATAACTTTTGCGCAAACCAATAAAAATACGCTTTTTGCAATTTTTTTTACCAAACATAGTTAGGATAAAACAAATTGGCCGAAAATGTTAAAAAATTTTGATTTTTACATTTTTTTTTGGGGAATTTCATATAAAAAAATGTGAAAAATATTGTTATTTTTGCAAAATTTACGCTCTTTTTTGTTTATAGCGCAAAAAGTAAAAATCGCACAGGTGATCAAATACCACCAAAAGAAAGCTCTGTTTGTGGGAAAAAAAGGACGTCAAATTTGTTTAGGTACAGCGTCGCACGACCGCGCAATTGTCCGTTAAAGTCATGCAGTGCCGAATCGCAAAATACCCCCTGGTCTTTTAGCAGGAAAATCCTCCGGGGCTTAAGTGGTTAATTAGTGATCCTGCGAGCTAAAAATAGGTCTAGCACTTATTATAGACTATTGCAGCGAGCACAGCACTCTCCCTAAAGTGTACAAAATCCAAAGATAATAAAATATATGCCCTGCAACATAAAGTGCTTTATAAATATATATATATATATATAAAATTGCGTATAAATAATAAATGAGTGTCAAATATGAGTGCTAATATTTATGAGTGCTAATATTTATAGTTGAAGTTGATCCAGGGAATATCTGAATGCCTCTCGGGGGATCAGAAGGAATTTTTTCCCCTGCTGTAGCAAATTGGATCATGCTTTGCTGGGGGTTTTTGCCTTCCTCTAGATCAACTGTGAGTATAGGATTGTATGGGTGTGTTTTCTTTATTGTTTTTTATTGGTTGAGCCAGATGGACTTGTGTCTTTTTTCAACCTAACTAACCATGTAACTAATCTGAGAAGATATCTCTTTGACTACTGTAGTCAAAGAGGTATTTCAGATTCAACCAATAATAAAAGGCTGTGGGCAGCCAATCAGAGGCTGTGAGTAGAGAAATCCTTTACGTTTCAACAGCCACAGTTTAACACTGTACTCATGGAAGGGACTCATGGAGTGCTAAAAGTCCATGGGTTAGAGGGCACAAATAACTTGCCTTGTCCCACGCTAGGCCACTACTACTTGTACCCACAGAATATGGTATAATTACTGAACCACAAGCAAGAGTCTTACAGACCTCAGCACAATCATTTGTAAAAATAAAACTTTTACATTTCTTATGTTTTCTGCACACACATTTATAGCTCATCTCTGCCCCTCTTTTTCCTCCACACCTCACTCCTGCACCCCCCCATCCACAGCTAACCTCTACACCCCCTGTCCACAGCTCACCTCTGCACTACCTATCCATGACTAACCTCTGACCCCCGTCCACAGCTCACCTCTGCACCCCTTGTCTACAGCTCACCTCTGCACTTCTGTCCACAACTCACCTCTGCACTCCCTATCCATGACAAACCTCTGCCCCCCATCCACAGCTCACCTCTGCACCCCTTGTCCACAGCTCACCTCTGCACTTCTGTCCACAACTCACCTCTGCACTCCCTATCCATGACTAACCTCTGCCCCCTGTCCACAGCTCACCTCTGCACCCCTTGTCCACAGCTCACCTCTGCACTTCTGTCCACAACTCACCTCTGCACTCCCTATCCATGACTAACCTCTGCCCCCTGTCCACAGCTCACCTCTGCACCCCTTGTCCACAGCTCACCTCTGCACTTCTGTCCACAACTCACCTCTGCACTCCCTATCCATGACTAACCTCTGCCCCCTGTCCACAGCTCACCTCTGCACCCCTTGTTCACAGCTCACCTCTGCACTTCTGTCCACAACTCACTCTCTGCACCCCCTGTCCACAGCCTTCCTCTGCATCTTCTTATCCACATCTAACTTCTGCCTCCCTGTCAACAACTCATATCTGCACCCCCATCCACACCTCACTTTTACAATCCCCAGCTACAGCCTGTCCTTTATAGAACTGTGAGAGCTGCTCAGCAGATCTGCCGTAAATTCTCCATGGCAGGGAAGTATACATGAGGCACAGCAGTGCTCTGGGTGCCTTGCGTAAATGCTCTCAGGGGGTGGGACCCCCTTATCCCCACCCCTTCTATACATGTCCTAGACTTTAAAGACTAAGGTAAGTTCAATAGATGGGTGTGATAAACTGTCCATGATTTACTGGTTTTCTAAAAGTCACCATTTAGTTATTGTAATTGATTTAGTACAGCTGTCTAGATATTTTTCATTTTTATCTGAAAAACATAACATCATCAGGCAATAGGTATATAAAAAAAAGAAGTATAGCAGGAAACATAGAAAGTAAAAAAAAATAATCCATTCCAGGTTAATTACAAATTCTGCAAGGATTTGAATGCGTTCCATTAAATCATTTTTTTAATTTCTGCTCTATAGGTAAAGTCCTGGGATAAATGTGTGGAAAGTTAGTATTAAGTGTGAGAGTATGCCTTAAAGAGACCTTGTCATCAACTTAAAACATTGCAGGTGAAATCACAGAAAAAAAAAAGTATTTTAAATGCTTACTTGCAGTTTTTCTTTCTTTTCCATAGATGATTTTTTAATTCAATTGCAATGTGCCTTTGAAGGTGGTAGAAAATGTGAGTACTCCAGGAGAGTCAATGAATAGCATAGCCTCCTTTCCCCCGCCACATCATAGCCCAACTCTATTCTGTTAGTGTCTAACTACTGTCTGTGATGGTCCAGCTCCTTATCGTTCCCTTCACCTGTGTCACTTAAAGAGGAAGTAAACTCTGCTTTTTTTTCTTACCTGCAAATTAAAGGCATAATGTGCTAGCACATTATGTGACACTTACCTGCAAACGAAACCCACTGAAACATCGCCACTGGAGGCCACACCCATCTCCACCCATCTTCCTTCTTGGTCCGCGGACTCCGGCTGTGTGACGTCACTCCCGAGCATGCACGCAGGAGCCACCAGGCATGGCACAGGACTCTGAAGAAACGGCACGGGCGGCATGACGTTATTGGCACAGTATTCAGTAAATACTTCCTAAATGGTACAAGTTTGGGAGATATTTACAGTACCTATACAGTAGGTGAGCCTTATTTTAGGCTTACCTATAAGCACAAATATTAAAGAGAAGTTTCCTTTTTAAATGAGTCTGCAGGACTGCTAAGTGCTAACATCACATCCAAGATGGTGGGACCCAGAAGTAGTCTCACGGCTTTTGGATGTCTATAGAGAGACTTTTACAGGTAAATAATATACATAAAATACATTCAATGCACATACAGTATCAGTATATCATTTTGTCATTCTTAATGTTTTAATAAAAAAAACAATGCATCCCTGCCACCCATTTATCCCTGGCTCACTGCAGTAAAACTAAGTCGCCTCAAGCTCTGGAAACAGCACTGAGCCACTACATGAGCAGGGGCTAGGAAGTCTGGGAATTTCTGTACTAAAACAGCATGTTGTTGTCATGGATGCAAAGAAGGAAGTGCACCAACACATTGGGGTTGATTTACTAAAACTGGAGCATGCAAAATCTGGTGCAGCTCTACAGAGAAACCAATCAGCTTTTTGTCAAAGCACCAGATTTTGCACTCTCCATTTTTAGCAATTCAACCTCAATGTGTCCATCAGCAGCGCTGTGTAAAATAAATGTGTCCACAGGTATCCAAATGTGAATTTCAAAGTATTTTCAAAGTGTCCATGCTACATACATTTCCAAAACAATACTACCATCTTCTACCGATACACCAATGCTCACAGTGAAATTCCTCTCCCAGGGGATGGAAAACTCACCATATATATATGCCTCTGGTATTAACAGACAGGCGTTAATTCATTAATTCATTAATTAATGAATTTAACCAATTCTGGACCAGCGACGTACCCGTACGTCGCTGGACATTCGGTGGTTATACCAGGATGATGCCTGCAGCTGCATCATCCTTGTATCATGCTTGTATGCATGCCTGAAAACATTTGGGGAATGCTCCTTTTGAGACGACGGATGGTGTTCTAGGGCATTTCCAACCAGATCTGGATAAGGGCATCACTGAGCTTCTGAACAGACTGAGGTGCAACCTGGTGGCATCAGAAGGACCAAAACATAATGTCCCAGAGGTGTTCTATTGGATTTAGGTCAGGTGAGTCTGGGGCAATTCAATGGTATTAATTCCTTCATCCTTTAGGAACTGGCTGCATACTCTCACCACATGAAGCTGGGCATGGTCTTACACCAGGAGGAACCCAGAACCCAGTGCATCAGCGTAGGGTCTGACAATGGGTCCAAAGACTTCATCCCAATACCTAATGGCAGTCAGGGAGCCATTGTCTAGCCTGTAGAGGTCGGTGCGTCCCTCCATGGAAATGCCACTCCAGACCATCAATGACCCACCACCAAACCCGTCATAATAAAAAATATTACAGCCAGGTAGCATAACCTTCTCCACAGCTTCTCCAGACCCTTTAACGTCTGTCACATGTGCTCAGGGTGAACCTGCTCTCACCTGTAAAAAGCACAGGGTGCCAGTGGCGGACCTGCCAATTCTGGTGTTCAATGGCAAATGCCATTCAAGCTCCACGGTGCTGGTCAGTGAGCACAGGACCCACTAGAGGACGTTGGGCCCTCAGGCCACCCTCATGAAATCTAATTCTGATTGCTTGGTCAGAGACATTCACACCAGTTGTCAGCTGGAGGTCATTTTGTAGGGCTCTGGCAGTGCTCATCCTGTTCATCCTTGCACAAACAAGCAGATACCAGTCCTGCTGATGGGTTGACCTTCTTTGGCCCTGTCCATCTCTCCTAGAGTAACTGCCTGTCTCCTGGAGTCTTCTCCATGCTCTTGAGACTGAGGTGGGAGGCAAAGCAAACCTTGTGGCAATGGCACGTATTCATGTGCCATCCTGGAGGAGTTGGAATGCCTGTGCAACCTCTGTAGGTTCCAAGGATGGCCTTGTGCTACCAGTAGTGACACTGACCCTAGCCAAATGCAAAACTAGTGAAAAACAGTCAGAAAAGATGAGTAGAGAAAAAAAACTTCAGTGGCCTCCACCTGTAAAACCATTCTGTTTTGGAGGCCATCTCATTGTTGCCCATCTAGTGCCCCTGTTGTTAATTTCATTACAACCAAAGCAGCAGAAAATGATTAACAACCCCCACTGCAACTTAACTGACCAGCCCAATATCCCAGGAGTTTATTTGACTTACTATGCTATACTCTGAATTAAAAAGTGTCCCTTTAATTATTTTGAGCAGTGTATATATATATATATATATATATATATATATATATACACTGTATATACAGTATGTCACAAAAGTGAGTACACCCCTCACATTTTTGTAAATATTTTATTATATCTTTTCATATGACAACACTGAAGAAATTACACTTTGCTACAATGTAAAATAGTGAGTGTACAACTTGCATAACAGTGTACATTTGCCGTCCCCTCAAAATAACTCAACACACAGCCATTAATGTCTAAAACGCTGGCAACAAAAGTAAATACACCCCTAAGTGAAAATGTCCAAATTGGGCCCAATTAGCCATTTTCCCTCCCTGGTATCATGTGACTCATTAGTGTTACAAGGTCTCAGGTGTGAATGGGGGAGCAGGTGCATTAAATTTGGTGTTATCACTCTCACTCTCTCATACTGGTCACTGGAAGTTCAACATGGCACCTCATGGCAAAGAACTCTCCGAGGATTAAAAAAAAAAAAAGAATTATTGCTCTACATAAAGATGGCCTAGGCTATAGGAAGATTGCCAAGGCCCTGAAACTGAGCTGCAGCACAGTGGCCAATACCATATAGCGGTTTAACAGAACAGGTTCCATTTAGAGCAGGCCTCGCCATGGCCGACCAAAGAAGTTGAGTGCACGTGCTCTACTTCATATCCAGAGGTTGTCTTTGGGAAATAGACAATTGAGTGCTGTCAGCATTGCAGCAGAGGTTGAAGGGGTGGGGGGTTAGCCTGTCAGTGCTCAGACCATACGCTGCACACTGCATCAAATTGGTCTGCATGGCTGTCTTCCTAGAAGAAAGCCTCTTCTAAAGATGATGCACAAGAAAGCCAACAAACAGTATGCTGAAGACAAGCAGACTGAGGACATGGATTACTGGAACCATGTCCTGTGGTCTGATGAGACCAAGATACATTTTATTGGTTCAGATTGTGTCAAGCGTGTGTCGCGGCAACCAGGTGAGGAGTACAAAGACAAGTGTGTCTTACCTACAGTCAAGCATGGTGGTGGGCGTGTTATGGTCTGGGACTGCATGAGTGCTGCCGCCACTGGGGAGCTACAGTTCATTGAGGGAACCATGAATGCCAACATGGACTGTGACCTACAGAAGCAGAGCATGATCCCCTCCCTTTGGAGACTGGGCCACAGGGCAGTATTCCAACGTGATAACGACCCCAAACACACTTCCAAGACAACCACTGCTTTGCTAAAGAAGCTGAGGGTAAAGGTGCTTGACTCACCAAGCATGTCTCCAGACCTAAACCCTATTGAGCATCTGTGGGGCATCGTCAAACAGAAGGTTGAGGAGCGCAAGGACACTAACATCCACCAGCTCCGTGATGTCGTCATGGTGGAGTGGAAGATGACTCCAGTGGCAACCTGTGAAGCTCTGGTGAACTCCATACCCAAGAGGGTTAAGGCAGTGCTGGAAAGTAATGGTGGCCACACAAAATATTGACACATTGGGCCCATTTCGGACTTTTTTACTTATGGGTGTACTTACTTTTGTTGCCAGTGGTTTAGACATTAATGGCTGTGTGTTGAGTTATTTTGAGGGGACAGCAAATTTACACTGTTATACAAGCTGTACACTCACTACTTTACATTGTAGCAAAGTGTCATTTCTTCAGTGTTGTCACATGAAAAGATATAATAAAATATTTACAAAAATGTGGGTGTGTGCTCACTTATATGAGTAACTATATATATATATATATATATATATATATATATATATATATATATATATATATACATACATACATATATATATATATATATATATATATATATATATACTGCATACATGCAACTGCTCGGTAATTACTTATACCATAGCCATTGCATAATACTTAACTGTATTTTTTATTTGTGCTCTGTACTCCAGAAATCATAGCTTATCTCAGTCCTTTGATCCATTTGCTAGAATGAAGACTTATGCCTACGTCACTTTTTAATCAGTTTGGAATAACCTGTGACACTGCCAGGTCAGCAGGGAGAGTGCAGGGATGCGGAGGGGGTAGAGCGAGATTCCAGCACAGATTACTGCTCTTGTGAGAGGTTTTCTATACACATGAATGCTCCATGTGATACCAAGTGGCAGCCATGTGACATTCTTACTCAATAACCCTTGTACAGCCAAAGAGATGATTAATATCAGACTACTATCTCCAATCTACTTCTAAATACAGTTTAGTTATGCCTTACATGCAGCCTAATTATGTTACATGACTTATTAAACGTATTTAAAAAATATATAAATACGGCAAAGCACTTAAATGATGTATGTACAAATCTTAGGATGGCTGCACACTATTAGGGATGATCGAACTTTTGAAAAGTTCGGTTCGACCAGAACACCCGAACTTCACGAAAGTTCGGTTCGGATTTCAGAACCCCATTGAAATCAATGGGACCCGAACTTCGGTAATCAAAAAACACCATTTTGAAGCCCCAAAACCCAATAAATGCCCCTAAAAAGTGCCTAGGGTTCTGGGTCATGCCCCATTAACTATTAATCACACAAAAAAAAGTTCTTAAAAATTGTAATTTTTGATAAAAAAGCCAATTATTGAAAAATTAAAAAAAAAAAAAAAAAAAAGAGATTTTTTGATTTTTTTTCTTTGGATTTAGTATCTGGGGGGTCTAAAAGGTGTGCATGTGAAGTTTCAGCTCTGTAGCATGTCCAGAACCATGAAAAAAAAGAGATAATTTTTCAGTAGAACAGGGATGTGGTTCGGGAGCCTCCTTTAACTTTAACACCTATATGATCTTTTTTTCTGGTTCTGGACATGCTACAGAGCTGAAACTTCACAGGTACACCTTTTAGACCCCCCAGACACAAAATCACACAAAAAAAAGTTCTTAAAAATTGTCATTTTTGATAAAAAAAGCCAATGATTGAAAAATTAAAAAAAAAAAAAAAAGAAAAACGGAAAATTCCTATCATACTTACCGTAATTTTCCTTTCCTGGTGGTCTCCATGGCAGCCTACGTGTGGGTTAACCCCGCCTCCTCTCCAATGGTATAGGACCCCCCTCTATAAATTTCAGCTTGCAGGCACAGCCAGTGTTCCATATCTTAGCCGAATCCAAGACCAGAGGGTGGGAACTCCGGCTGCCATGGAGACCACCAGGAAAGGAAAATTACGGTAAGTATGATAGGAATTTTCCGTTTTCCTGGCAGTCTCCATGGCAGCCTACGTGTGGGAAATAACTAGCCCAAACCACACGGGTGGGAATGTTTCAAATCAAATTTTACTTCAAATTATTAGCAGACAAAACAGTCAAGCCAAAATTAACTGAAGATAAGGAGGCTGGCTCCACACAATAATGTGTCATGAACGTATTTACAGAAGACCATGAAGCTGCTCTGCAGACTACTTCTGGTGCAACATGATGTGAAGCCGCCCAGGACGTTGAGATGCTTCTCGTCGAGTGGGCTGTCACCGCCTCCGGAGGAGCCAAACCCTCTACACAGTAAGCTCGCTGAATGGCAGACACAATCCAGGCCGCAATGGACCTTGACGAGGCCCGTTTCCCTCTATTCTTGCCTGAGAAAAGGACGAAGAGATTATCCGATTGTCTGAAAGAAGACGTTGACTGGAGATATTCCATAAGAGTTTTCCCTACATCCAAGGGATGAGGTTCATTATCCTCTGAAGAACGAAAGGTAGGAAGTACAATCTCCTGGTTCTCATGAAAAACCGATGATACCTTCGGATTGGAATTGAGCATCGGAATTAGGACTACTCGGTCCGGGAAAAACGTGAGAAAAGGTTCTTTATAACCAAGAGAACTAATCTCAGAAACTCTTTTAGCTGAAGTGATTGCTACTAAAAAGGCTGTTTTAATGGTAAGATCTTTAATGGAGTCCGACAAACTAGATCTTGAAAGGACGTTAAGGACAAGGGGAAGGTCCCATTTTGGGAACCTTGGCTTCCTCTGAGGTCTGAGTCTGACCGCACCTTTGAAGAATTGTTGTATGAGTATATGCTTGGCCCAGGAGAACCCTGAGAACACCGATAAGGCTGATATTTGCACCCTGAGAGTCCCAACTGATAGGGACTTATCCAGACCTGCTTGAAGGAACTTCAGGACTTCTTGAACTCCGAAATTCAGGGAATGATTTCCCTCCGGGTACGTGAATTCCAAGAATCTAGACCAGACTCTACAGTAAACTCTGTTCGAGCTAGGTCTCCTAGAGTTCATTAAAGTAGGGATTGCCCCAGGAGGGCATCCGAGTGACTCCAACCTCTCCCTCTCAAGAACCAGACCGTTAACCTGAGCAAGGCGGGGCAGGGGTGTAATGTTCCCTGCGAGAGAAGGTCTGGTTTGATGGGCAGGGGAATCGGGCTCCGATAGCTGAGTTGCAGGAGAAGTGGGAACCAGGGCCTGTTTGGCCAGTGAGGGGCTACCATGACGATCTCCACATCTTCCGCTTGGAGTCTCTGAAGAAATCTGAGGATGATGGGAAATGGGGGAAAAGCATATGCCCTGCTGAATTCCCATCTGTCGGTCAGAGCATCCGTTCCGCATGCTTGGTGACACTTGCTGCGTGTGAAGTACCGGACTAGCTTGTGGTTGCATGGAGATGCAAACAGGTCTACTTCTGGTGAGACCCCTAGGGACAGAATCCACTTGAATGAGTCTATGTGGAGAGACCACTCGTTGTGATTCAACTGAACTCTGGAAAGGAAATCTGCCTGAACATTCTGTGGCCCCGGAATGTAGGCCGCCGAGATGTTGGACAGATGGGCTTGGGCCCATGTCATGATTGGGTCTACTTCTTGAAGAAGGGAGAGACTCCTGGTACCGCCTTGTCTTTTCACATAAGCCACTGCCGTGGTGTTGTCCATTCGAAGAAGTACGGATTTGCCTTCTATTAGATGATGGAAAGCTTGAAGAGCTAGAAAAGCCGCACGAAGCGGGCGGCATGACGTTATTGGCACAGTATTCAGTAAATACTTCCTAAATGGTACAAGTTTGGGAGATATTTACAGTACCTATACAGTAGGTGAGCCTTATTTTAGGCTTACCTATAAGCACAAATATTAAAGAGAAGTTTCCTTTTTAAATGAGTCTGCAGGACTGCTAAGTGCTAACATCACATCCAAGATGGTGGGACCCAGAAGTAGTCTCACGGCTTTTGGATGTCTATAGAGAGACTTTTACAGGTAAATAATATACATAAAATACATTCAATGCACATACAGTATCAGTATATCATTTTGTCATTCTTAATGTTTTAATAAAAAAAACAATGCATCCCTGCCACCCATTTATCCCTGGCTCACTGCAGTAAAACTAAGTCGCCTCAAGCTCTGGAAACAGCACTGAGCCACTACATGAGCAGGGGCTAGGAAGTCTGGGAATTTCTGTACTAAAACAGCATGTTGTTGTCATGGATGCAAAGAAGGAAGTGCACCAACACATTGGGGTTGATTTACTAAAACTGGAGCATGCAAAATCTGGTGCAGCTCTACAGAGAAACCAATCAGCTTTTTGTCAAAGCACCAGATTTTGCACTCTCCATTTTTAGCAATTCAACCTCAATGTGTCCATCAGCAGCGCTGTGTAAAATAAATGTGTCCACAGGTATCCAAATGTGAATTTCAAAGTATTTTCAAAGTGTCCATGCTACATACATTTCCAAAACAATACTACCATCTTCTACCGATACACCAATGCTCACAGTGAAATTCCTCTCCCAGGGGATGGAAAACTCACCATATATATATGCCTCTGGTATTAACAGACAGGCGTTAATTCATTAATTCATTAATTAATGAATTTAACCAATTCTGGACCAGCGACGTACCCGTACGTCGCTGGACATTCGGTGGTTATACCAGGATGATGCCTGCAGCTGCATCATCCTTGTATCATGCTTGTATGCATGCCTGAAAACATTTGGGGAATGCTCCTTTTGAGACGACGGATGGTGTTCTAGGGCATTTCCAACCAGATCTGGATAAGGGCATCACTGAGCTTCTGAACAGACTGAGGTGCAACCTGGTGGCATCAGAAGGACCAAAACATAATGTCCCAGAGGTGTTCTATTGGATTTAGGTCAGGTGAGTCTGGGGCAATTCAATGGTATTAATTCCTTCATCCTTTAGGAACTGGCTGCATACTCTCACCACATGAAGCTGGGCATGGTCTTACACCAGGAGGAACCCAGAACCCAGTGCATCAGCGTAGGGTCTGACAATGGGTCCAAAGACTTCATCCCAATACCTAATGGCAGTCAGGGAGCCATTGTCTAGCCTGTAGAGGTCGGTGCGTCCCTCCATGGAAATGCCACTCCAGACCATCAATGACCCACCACCAAACCCGTCATAATAAAAAATATTACAGCCAGGTAGCATAACCTTCTCCACAGCTTCTCCAGACCCTTTAACGTCTGTCACATGTGCTCAGGGTGAACCTGCTCTCACCTGTAAAAAGCACAGGGTGCCAGTGGCGGACCTGCCAATTCTGGTGTTCAATGGCAAATGCCATTCAAGCTCCACGGTGCTGGTCAGTGAGCACAGGACCCACTAGAGGACGTTGGGCCCTCAGGCCACCCTCATGAAATCTAATTCTGATTGCTTGGTCAGAGACATTCACACCAGTTGTCAGCTGGAGGTCATTTTGTAGGGCTCTGGCAGTGCTCATCCTGTTCATCCTTGCACAAACAAGCAGATACCAGTCCTGCTGATGGGTTGACCTTCTTTGGCCCTGTCCATCTCTCCTAGAGTAACTGCCTGTCTCCTGGAGTCTTCTCCATGCTCTTGAGACTGAGGTGGGAGGCAAAGCAAACCTTGTGGCAATGGCACGTATTCATGTGCCATCCTGGAGGAGTTGGAATGCCTGTGCAACCTCTGTAGGTTCCAAGGATGGCCTTGTGCTACCAGTAGTGACACTGACCCTAGCCAAATGCAAAACTAGTGAAAAACAGTCAGAAAAGATGAGTAGAGAAAAAAAACTTCAGTGGCCTCCACCTGTAAAACCATTCTGTTTTGGAGGCCATCTCATTGTTGCCCATCTAGTGCCCCTGTTGTTAATTTCATTACAACCAAAGCAGCAGAAAATGATTAACAACCCCCACTGCAACTTAACTGACCAGCCCAATATCCCAGGAGTTTATTTGACTTACTATGCTATACTCTGAATTAAAAAGTGTCCCTTTAATTATTTTGAGCAGTGTATATATATATATATATATATATATATATATATATACACTGTATATACAGTATGTCACAAAAGTGAGTACACCCCTCACATTTTTGTAAATATTTTATTATATCTTTTCATATGACAACACTGAAGAAATTACACTTTGCTACAATGTAAAATAGTGAGTGTACAACTTGCATAACAGTGTACATTTGCCGTCCCCTCAAAATAACTCAACACACAGCCATTAATGTCTAAAACGCTGGCAACAAAAGTAAATACACCCCTAAGTGAAAATGTCCAAATTGGGCCCAATTAGCCATTTTCCCTCCCTGGTATCATGTGACTCATTAGTGTTACAAGGTCTCAGGTGTGAATGGGGGAGCAGGTGCATTAAATTTGGTGTTATCACTCTCACTCTCTCATACTGGTCACTGGAAGTTCAACATGGCACCTCATGGCAAAGAACTCTCCGAGGATTAAAAAAAAAAAAAGAATTATTGCTCTACATAAAGATGGCCTAGGCTATAGGAAGATTGCCAAGGCCCTGAAACTGAGCTGCAGCACAGTGGCCAATACCATATAGCGGTTTAACAGAACAGGTTCCATTTAGAGCAGGCCTCGCCATGGCCGACCAAAGAAGTTGAGTGCACGTGCTCTACTTCATATCCAGAGGTTGTCTTTGGGAAATAGACAATTGAGTGCTGTCAGCATTGCAGCAGAGGTTGAAGGGGTGGGGGGTTAGCCTGTCAGTGCTCAGACCATACGCTGCACACTGCATCAAATTGGTCTGCATGGCTGTCTTCCTAGAAGAAAGCCTCTTCTAAAGATGATGCACAAGAAAGCCAACAAACAGTATGCTGAAGACAAGCAGACTGAGGACATGGATTACTGGAACCATGTCCTGTGGTCTGATGAGACCAAGATACATTTTATTGGTTCAGATTGTGTCAAGCGTGTGTCGCGGCAACCAGGTGAGGAGTACAAAGACAAGTGTGTCTTACCTACAGTCAAGCATGGTGGTGGGCGTGTTATGGTCTGGGACTGCATGAGTGCTGCCGCCACTGGGGAGCTACAGTTCATTGAGGGAACCATGAATGCCAACATGGACTGTGACCTACAGAAGCAGAGCATGATCCCCTCCCTTTGGAGACTGGGCCACAGGGCAGTATTCCAACGTGATAACGACCCCAAACACACTTCCAAGACAACCACTGCTTTGCTAAAGAAGCTGAGGGTAAAGGTGCTTGACTCACCAAGCATGTCTCCAGACCTAAACCCTATTGAGCATCTGTGGGGCATCGTCAAACAGAAGGTTGAGGAGCGCAAGGACACTAACATCCACCAGCTCCGTGATGTCGTCATGGTGGAGTGGAAGATGACTCCAGTGGCAACCTGTGAAGCTCTGGTGAACTCCATACCCAAGAGGGTTAAGGCAGTGCTGGAAAGTAATGGTGGCCACACAAAATATTGACACATTGGGCCCATTTCGGACTTTTTTACTTATGGGTGTACTTACTTTTGTTGCCAGTGGTTTAGACATTAATGGCTGTGTGTTGAGTTATTTTGAGGGGACAGCAAATTTACACTGTTATACAAGCTGTACACTCACTACTTTACATTGTAGCAAAGTGTCATTTCTTCAGTGTTGTCACATGAAAAGATATAATAAAATATTTACAAAAATGTGGGTGTGTGCTCACTTATATGAGTAACTATATATATATATATATATATATATATATATATATATATATATATATATATACATACATACATATATATATATATATATATATATATATATATACTGCATACATGCAACTGCTCGGTAATTACTTATACCATAGCCATTGCATAATACTTAACTGTATTTTTTATTTGTGCTCTGTACTCCAGAAATCATAGCTTATCTCAGTCCT
This sequence comes from Pelophylax lessonae, assembly GCF_965119305.1. Taxonomy (NCBI): domain Eukaryota; kingdom Metazoa; phylum Chordata; class Amphibia; order Anura; family Ranidae; genus Pelophylax; species Pelophylax lessonae. The sequence goes on along the minus strand of NC_138771.1, from coordinate 336,166,930 downwards.
TTGATCCATTTGCTAGAATGAAGACTTATGCCTACGTCACTTTTTAATCAGTTTGGAATAACCTGTGACACTGCCAGGTCAGCAGGGAGAGTGCAGGGATGCGGAGGGGGTAGAGCGAGATTCCAGCACAGATTACTGCTCTTGTGAGAGGTTTTCTATACACATGAATGCTCCATGTGATACCAAGTGGCAGCCATGTGACATTCTTACTCAATAACCCTTGTACAGCCAAAGAGATGATTAATATCAGACTACTATCTCCAATCTACTTCTAAATACAGTTTAGTTATGCCTTACATGCAGCCTAATTATGTTACATGACTTATTAAACGTATTTAAAAAATATATAAATACGGCAAAGCACTTAAATGATGTATGTACAAATCTTAGGATGGCTGCACACTATTAGGGATGATCGAACTTTTGAAAAGTTCGGTTCGACCAGAACACCCGAACTTCACGAAAGTTCGGTTCGGATTTCAGAACCCCATTGAAATCAATGGGACCCGAACTTCGGTAATCAAAAAACACCATTTTGAAGCCCCAAAACCCAATAAATGCCCCTAAAAAGTGCCTAGGGTTCTGGGTCATGCCCCATTAACTATTAATCACACAAAAAAAAGTTCTTAAAAATTGTAATTTTTGATAAAAAAGCCAATTATTGAAAAATTAAAAAAAAAAAAAAAAAAAAGAGATTTTTTGATTTTTTTTCTTTGGATTTAGTATCTGGGGGGTCTAAAAGGTGTGCATGTGAAGTTTCAGCTCTGTAGCATGTCCAGAACCATGAAAAAAAAGAGATAATTTTTCAGTAGAACAGGGATGTGGTTCGGGAGCCTCCTTTAACTTTAACACCTATATGATCTTTTTTTCTGGTTCTGGACATGCTACAGAGCTGAAACTTCACAGGTACACCTTTTAGACCCCCCAGACACAAAATCACACAAAAAAAAGTTCTTAAAAATTGTCATTTTTGATAAAAAAAGCCAATGATTGAAAAATTAAAAAAAAAAAAAAAAGAAAAACGGAAAATTCCTATCATACTTACCGTAATTTTCCTTTCCTGGTGGTCTCCATGGCAGCCTACGTGTGGGTTAACCCCGCCTCCTCTCCAATGGTATAGGACCCCCCTCTATAAATTTCAGCTTGCAGGCACAGCCAGTGTTCCATATCTTAGCCGAATCCAAGACCAGAGGGTGGGAACTCCGGCTGCCATGGAGACCACCAGGAAAGGAAAATTACGGTAAGTATGATAGGAATTTTCCGTTTTCCTGGCAGTCTCCATGGCAGCCTACGTGTGGGAAATAACTAGCCCAAACCACACGGGTGGGAATGTTTCAAATCAAATTTTACTTCAAATTATTAGCAGACAAAACAGTCAAGCCAAAATTAACTGAAGATAAGGAGGCTGGCTCCACACAATAATGTGTCATGAACGTATTTACAGAAGACCATGAAGCTGCTCTGCAGACTACTTCTGGTGCAACATGATGTGAAGCCGCCCAGGACGTTGAGATGCTTCTCGTCGAGTGGGCTGTCACCGCCTCCGGAGGAGCCAAACCCTCTACACAGTAAGCTCGCTGAATGGCAGACACAATCCAGGCCGCAATGGACCTTGACGAGGCCCGTTTCCCTCTATTCTTGCCTGAGAAAAGGACGAAGAGATTATCCGATTGTCTGAAAGAAGACGTTGACTGGAGATATTCCATAAGAGTTTTCCCTACATCCAAGGGATGAGGTTCATTATCCTCTGAAGAACGAAAGGTAGGAAGTACAATCTCCTGGTTCTCATGAAAAACCGATGATACCTTCGGATTGGAATTGAGCATCGGAATTAGGACTACTCGGTCCGGGAAAAACGTGAGAAAAGGTTCTTTATAACCAAGAGAACTAATCTCAGAAACTCTTTTAGCTGAAGTGATTGCTACTAAAAAGGCTGTTTTAATGGTAAGATCTTTAATGGAGTCCGACAAACTAGATCTTGAAAGGACGTTAAGGACAAGGGGAAGGTCCCATTTTGGGAACCTTGGCTTCCTCTGAGGTCTGAGTCTGACCGCACCTTTGAAGAATTGTTGTATGAGTATATGCTTGGCCCAGGAGAACCCTGAGAACACCGATAAGGCTGATATTTGCACCCTGAGAGTCCCAACTGATAGGGACTTATCCAGACCTGCTTGAAGGAACTTCAGGACTTCTTGAACTCCGAAATTCAGGGAATGATTTCCCTCCGGGTACGTGAATTCCAAGAATCTAGACCAGACTCTACAGTAAACTCTGTTCGAGCTAGGTCTCCTAGAGTTCATTAAAGTAGGGATTGCCCCAGGAGGGCATCCGAGTGACTCCAACCTCTCCCTCTCAAGAACCAGACCGTTAACCTGAGCAAGGCGGGGCAGGGGTGTAATGTTCCCTGCGAGAGAAGGTCTGGTTTGATGGGCAGGGGAATCGGGCTCCGATAGCTGAGTTGCAGGAGAAGTGGGAACCAGGGCCTGTTTGGCCAGTGAGGGGCTACCATGACGATCTCCACATCTTCCGCTTGGAGTCTCTGAAGAAATCTGAGGATGATGGGAAATGGGGGAAAAGCATATGCCCTGCTGAATTCCCATCTGTCGGTCAGAGCATCCGTTCCGCATGCTTGGTGACACTTGCTGCGTGTGAAGTACCGGACTAGCTTGTGGTTGCATGGAGATGCAAACAGGTCTACTTCTGGTGAGACCCCTAGGGACAGAATCCACTTGAATGAGTCTATGTGGAGAGACCACTCGTTGTGATTCAACTGAACTCTGGAAAGGAAATCTGCCTGAACATTCTGTGGCCCCGGAATGTAGGCCGCCGAGATGTTGGACAGATGGGCTTGGGCCCATGTCATGATTGGGTCTACTTCTTGAAGAAGGGAGAGACTCCTGGTACCGCCTTGTCTTTTCACATAAGCCACTGCCGTGGTGTTGTCCATTCGAAGAAGTACGGATTTGCCTTCTATTAGATGATGGAAAGCTTGAAGAGCTAGAAAAGCCGCACGAAGCTCCAGGACGTTGGAAACCGGGGAGTGGGCTTGCGGGGGCCATTTCCCTTGAGCCACCTCTGTCATGCAATGGGCTCCCCAGCCAGAGTTGCTGGCGTCGGTTGTAATGATGACCCATGTGATGGGGACTAGAGAATGGCAATTGAGCAGGTTCTTGCGTTGGAGCCACCAAAATAAGCTGCTCCTCATGCTGTGGGAAATAAAGATATGCTGATCGTGATCTTCCGGATTCCACTGCCGAAGGAAGCCCCTCTGAAAGGGCCGCATTCGCCACAGTGCCCACTTGACCATAGGGGCCGTCGAAACCATTGTGCCGATGATCTTGAGACACTGGGATGCCGTCAGAAAAGAGGATGAGAGGGCTGGAAGGATCCTCTCCCGAACCACCGGGATTTTCTCTAGAGGCAGAGAAAGTGTATTCTGAACGGTGTTGAATTGAGCCCCTAGATAGACCAGATGTTGAGAGGGCTCCAGATGACTTTTTTGAAGATTCAACAACCACCCGAACTCCATGAGAGTTGTAGTGACCAGGTCCCTGTGGAACAAAAGTTGATCCCGGTCTTGTGACAACAGTAGAAGATCGTCCAAGTAGTGATGTAGACGTACACCCTTTGTTCTGATTAGAGCCACCACAGCTAGAAGGACCTTGGAAAACACCCTTGGGGATGTGGACAGGCCAAAAGGAAGGCAGATGAACTGGAAGTGTTGATGTTCTACCGCGAAACGAAGGTACTTGTGGAAGTTTACTGCTATAGGCACATGGAAATACGCGTCTTTGAGATCTATTGACACTAGCCAGTCTCCTGGAAGTACTGCTTTCTGGATAGTAGATAAGGTTTCCATTTTGAACTTTTCGTTCTTGATGAACCTGTTGAGATAGGTGAGAACTATCACAGGGCGCCAGGATCCATTCTTCTTCTGTACTAGAAAGAGGGGCGAGTACACGCCTTGGAATCTTTCCTGCACGGGCACCGGAATTATTGCGCCCTGAGCTACCAAAGTGCTTACATAGTCGAGCAAAACGTTTCTTTTCTCGTCCTGAGAAGGCAAGCGAGTGGGAATAAATCTGGACACGGGATCTGTTGAGAAAGTCCATGTGTGTCCTGTGGACACTGTCCTGATGGTCCAGAAGTCTGAGATTGAGGCCGCCCAGACACGCTGAAAGTGGAGCAGGCGTGCCCCCACCTGGCATGTCTGAACGGGCCCAATCTCAAAAGGACTTCGAGGTTTCTTGACCGGAAGGTGCTGAGCCTCTGACCGGCTTACGAGAGGATGCTTGGCTGCTCTTCCAATTTCTCCTGTAATCTCGCCCAGGCCTATATGAGCGGGCATCCTTTGATCGCTCTGCAAACTGCTTTCTTGGTTGCTGCTTCTTAGGGCCAAAGAGGCGCCTATCTTGGGGAAGGAGACCTGACTTTCCACCCGTCACTTTAGTAATTGCATTATCCAATTTGTTTCCAAATAAAGAGGAACCTTCAAAAGGGATTTTGCACCAAGCCTGTTTAGAGGCTGGGTCTGCCAGCCAGGGACGCAACCACAGGGCCCGTTTGGCTGTGACAGAAGCCAACATGGATCTGGATAAGAGACGTAACACATCAATGGATGCTTCTCCAAGAAACACAGAAGCTAACTTCAGTTCCTGAACAGGAGAGTTCTCTACTGCATCTTCAGACACACTTCTTAATTTTAGTTCAACATCAGAAACCCAGGTTTCCATGGCCTTAGACATGGCTGCTAGTGCTAGCACAGGTTTACAAGCCGCACCGGCTGTGACATAAATTCTTTTTAAATCCAAGTCCATCTTCCTATCCAGAGGGTCTTTAAAGGACACCGCATTATCCAGCGGGAGTGTAACGTGTTTAGCCAGTCTGGAAACTGCAGCATCAACCAGAGGAGCTGATTCCAGGTGACTGACTTCTTCCGATTTAAAAGGATACAACTTGGACAGTTTGGAGGATAAGGAGGTCTTGCTGTCCCCTTTACTCCACTCTTCTAGGATGACATCCTTCAATTCTGACAGGAGCGGAAAGTTTATCCGCTCTTTCCCCAAATGTTTGAAAAACCTTCTCTGTTTTACTTGTGGGGTACTGGGATCTTCCCATTTCAGAGCCTCTTTGACTGCTCTTATGAGAGGTGCAACAAGGGCAAAATCAAAACCCCCAACTGCACCTTCCTCTTCTTCCGAATCGCTCTCTGAGGATTTCCCGGAAGTGAAGCTTGGCTGAGAGGGACCTTGCTCTTCAGGAGCATCAGCAGGAGAGCTGGGAGTAGCAGATCCAGGTGTGGGACTAGCATTCCACTCTTTCATGGATTGTTGGACAATCCGTTTCACCAGGGATTCCAATCTCTGATCTTCAGACTCTCTTTCACCAGCTGCACGAGCGAAACAGGGCTCGCAAAGGGACTTGTCCTCCGGGACATGCGCCCCACAACCCCAACAGGCTCTCTGGGCCGTATGGCTACTGTGGCGGTGTGTGCGGTGTCTGGAGGAGGAATGTGAGCGTCTCCTCTCATGTCTGCTCCCTGATGGAGACTCACGGCGTCTTGACCTTGAAGATGATTCTCTTCGTGGCCTGACAGGGTCTCTTTCTTGACCAGACCTGGAGGAGCTGGGAGAAAGAGAAATCCAGGGAGACACAGGATTTAGCCATGAATCATGAGCCAGCATCCCTCCCTTCATATCCCTCTAAATGTACCAGCACTCACCTGTTGTGAGAGGGCTGGCCACAAGAGGGCGGTGAAGCAGGATCCATGTTTCAGGCAAAACCACAAACTCACTAGGAAGTAGAGCATACAGGGATCACTACAAAGCAATAAGGAACATTCAGGTGTTGTCCTAATATGCATCCAACCGCTCCCCCCCCCCCTGCATACCACAAAAAGGTATGCAGCATCCGGTCCCCACATACCTGGTAAACAAACGGACAAGGTACCGGGAAGACGTCGCTATGCCCACAGTGCATTCCCAAATGCTCTGGAGCTGACAGGCGTTTAAATTTTCGCGCCAGGATGACGTCAGCGATGGCCGGCCGTGATCGCAAGTGCGCATGCGCGGACCAGGCCTCGCTTCCGATCGCGGCGAAGTGCGCATGCGCAGGCAGCGAGCGGAGCTCCATTACCATACAGCGCATGCGTCCGCCGGACTGAGCGGAGGGGAAGCAGGAAGGAGATGGCTGGAACGCACGGAGCGTTCAAGCCGCCATTGGGCCACCAGGGATAGCAAAGAAAGATAGTTTGGAGACAAACAAACATAACAAAAACACTGCCATGGAGGAGACAAATCTTCAGACCCTGTCAGGATATCCGTCGGCCATCCGAAGCACCGCACAGTTATCAGCCAAAGGGGATTTTGAAATGTCACTCACCCGCCCGTGGCTGGGCCCTGGACATAGACACCGACTTTTCATTCTGAGGTAAGCCGACCAAATTCCAACAGGAAATAATCCAAATAGTTGATCCTTGGAGGAGGACAAAAAAGGAACACTGGCTGTGCCTGCAAGCTGAAATTTATAGAGGGGGGTCCTATACCATTGGAGAGGAGGCGGGGTTAACCCACACGTAGGCTGCCATGGAGACTGCCAGGAAAGAGATTTTTTGATTTTTACTTTGGATTTCAGATCTGGGGGTCTAAAAAGTGTACATGTGAAGTTTCAGCTCTGTAGCATGTCCAGAACCAGAAAAAAAAAGATCGTTTGTATTAGAAAACTTTAAGCACAGGAATATGGCTTCTCTGCTGTAACACCTTGCCGGTTTAATAGAAGGCATTTTTTTGGGTTCTTTGCAGTCAGGAAAAACATCTGAACTTGTGTATAGTGGTACTGTGCACAAGTTCTGATGTTTTGCCTGCCTCCAAAACCCCCCAAAAAATGCCAGCAAAAACACACCTGGGCATTTTTTTTTTTTTGACGCTAGCGTTTTTTTGGCATTTTTTGGGGTTCTTTTGAGGCAGGCAAAACATCTGAACATGTGTATAGGGGGTATATATAGGCATATATGTCTGAATATATACCCCTAGACATATATAGGTGTGATAGTAGCAGAAATATATTACTGTAAATGATTTCATTAGCGCAAGCATTTATTTCTGCTACTATCACACCTATATATGTCTAGGGGTATATATTCAGACATATATGTCTATATATACCCCCTATACACATGTTCAAATGTCATGTCTGACATCAAACATGTCCTCAAAAAAACACTGGCAGTGGCAGCCCCTGCAGCATAAAAAATGCTTGCTGGTGAGAAGCCACATACCTGTCCCGAAGCAACTCAGAGAAATGATCATTTCTCTATAGCGGTCACCCTACTATGGAAGGGTTTTGTCACCCTGCCATAGCAGTCACTGTCAGTTAACCATACACTACACTACGGTCCCCTGACACTTAACACTTTCCCTACAGAAACTACATTTTTGAAGCTAACTTAAGTGTAAAGGAGCACTCTAACTACACTAGATATCCCTTTCCTCACACTAAAAATAGCTAAATGACACTTTTAAAGTAAAATTAACAGAACTGCTTCCACTCTCTTCCATGTCCAGTATAACAATGCTGGGAATATGGCGGGGGCGATCTTATATACTGGGGGGCGTATTCACTAATGATTGGTCTAGGGACCCCCTAGTCACTCCAATCACATTCCTAGCATTCTCCTGCCCCCTCAATTGGCTTTTGCTAATGGTTCTGGTCCAATCACGGGCTTTTAAAGCCCATTTCCTGAAGCATTGCATTTTGGGCGGTTCTGGTTGCCGAATTCCGAACTTTTTGGGCAAAAAGTTCTAAATTCGGCCAAACCTCGAACACCCAATGTTAGGGCCGAACCGATGGTGGACCCGAACCGTTCGATCATCCCTACACACTATCAGATTTTTCATCAGATGGGAATTTAAGCTGGCCATACACCCATAGATTTCTTTTGTTCAGTCTCTGGGCTTAAAAAAAAAAAATAAATCCTCCAATAATGCTAAACAGCGCAGATGGATAGTTCTTCATTGCCAACTAGCAGACGGTTTCTGCTGCTGTTTGGATACCCAGACAATGCCTACATCTGATTGGATGCAGGCGCTGTTCACCTGATAATTTTCCACCTGGCTCCTTCGGGTGCTGCCCCACGGCTTGAATTCCAGCATGATGTATTTGATTCTCTTTAATGTGTCTGATTATATGAATTTGATTTTATTTAATGTCGTTTAGACTGAAATTGGTCATACACCAGAATTACATTCCAAAAAAAAGTTTTCAGGACATTTGTCTAATTTTTTAATAGTTTATGGGGCCAAATCTACAATGTTATTTGGCCATAATGACAAGGAAAATGAGAGAAGGGTGGACATTCTTTTCAAACACATGGAATTCTAACTGTGAATGTGGTTTTTGTAAATAAAATCACATCCCAAAATAAAACAGCATTCAAAATATTGGCATTGCAATAAAACAAAGATTTTGCAGGGTTTTCATGCATATTTTGCCAAATTCCTAATGCAGTGCTCTGATGAACAATTATTCCAAATTACTATCACTATACGAACATTCAAGTGAAATTCTACTTGTGTATGACCAGTTTTAGACATTTAGACATTGCTAACAATAATCTCCAGGCAGGGGTGTTGCTAGGTAGGAAAAAGACCAGGGGCTTTAGCTCGAAGGTAAATTTGATCCCACGACACCCCCTTCCGACATCAGAAGGAGGCATGAAGATCAGCGCCAGGGAGCTTTGCCCAGCGCTGCATTAAGGTGATTTTAACAACTTTTTTTAGAGTTATAGCATTTTGATGGGATGACACCTCTGGACCCCTTTACATTACATAGCCCCCACACCTCTGAACCCCTTTACATTACACAGCCCCCACACCTCTGGACCCCTTAATATTACACAGCCCCCCCACACCTCTGGACCCCTTTACATTACACAGGGCCCTCCCACACCTCTGGAACCCTTTAAATTTTGCAGTGCCCCCCCCCCACTTCTGGATCCCTTTAGATTACACAGTCCCCCTACACCTCTGGACCTCTTTACATTACACAGTCCCCCCACACCTCTGGACCCCTTTACATTACACAGTGCACACCCCTACACCTCTGGACCCCTTTTGCATTACACAGCCCACCCCACACCTCTGGACCCCTTTTGCATTACACAGCCCCCCCCCACAGTTCTGCCCCTTCCCCCCTTATTTGGGTATGCAGAGGGGGAGACACAGGAGAGCGGAGCAGGAAGCAGGACAGAGGCAGAACTGGAGAGAGAAACACACACGCTGAATAGACAGTGAGAGCTGCTGGAGTTAACTTTCCAAATTAACCAGCAGGTGATTGGTTGCTAGTAGTCCTTGCAACCAATCACCTGCTGGTTAACTTTAAAAGTGAACTCCGACAGCTCCAGCTGTTTATTCAGAGCTGGTGTGCAAACTGCATACTAAAGCCCCATACCTTTCAATTTTTGAACTTCAGAATGAGGGACACTTGAGGGAGGAAGTGACCCATGGCACGCGTACTGTGGTACAATGGGTGTGGCAAAATGCTTAGGAGTGGGGGTGGGGGGCTGAAGGGGCGTGGTTAAAAAACACGCTTCCTCGTACTCGCTGGAGTCTCAAGGACGCAAACCCCAGTACAATATCTAAAAAAAAAAGAACAAAAAGCTACCATTCCAAATGGTTTTGCACAAACTGTGAAAGAGTGCATTACACTAAGTGTGAAACAATTTACGAGTGCGTTTCGTTCATAGTCAAGTTTAAGGAGTGCATTTTGTACAAAGTGCAATGTTCAGGGGTGCATTTCATACAGAGTGCAAGGCTCAGGAATGCGTTATACAGAGTGCAAGGTTCAGGAATGCGTTGTACAGAGTGCAAGGTTCAGGACTGCTTTGTACAGATTGTAAGGTTCAGGAATGCATTGTACAGAGTGCAAGGTTCAGGAGTGCGTTGTAAAGACTGCAAGGTTCAGGAGTGCGTTGTAAAAAGCAAAGTTCAGGAATGCGTTGTACAAAGTGCGAGGTTCAGCAGTGCATCCCGTACAGAGTGCAACATTCAGGACTGCATAGCACAGAATGCAATGTTCAGGAGTGCATTATGTACGGAGTGCAGGGTTAAGGAATGCGTTGTACAGATACAGGGTTCAGGAGTGCATTTCGTACAGAGTGCAAGCTTCAGGAGTGTGTTGTACAGAGTGCAAGGTTCAAGAATGCATTGTACAGAGTGCAAGGTTCAGGAATACATTGTACAAAGTGAAAGGTTCAGGAGTGCGTTACATACAGAGTGCAACGTTCAGGACTGTATTGTACAGAGTGCAAGGTTCAGGAGTGCATTGTACAGAGTGCAGGGTTCAGGAGTGCATTGTACAGAGTGCAAGGTTCAGGAATTAAGTGTGTACAGAGTGCAAGGTTCAGGAGTGTGTTATACAGAGTGCAAGGTTCAGGAGTGCGTTACGAACATGGTGCAAGGTTCAGGAATGCATTGTACAGAGTGCAAGCTTCAGGAGTGCATTGTACAGAGTGCAATGTTCAGGAGTGCGTTGTACAGAGTGCAAGGTTCAGTACTGTGTTGTACAGAGTGCAAGGTTCAGAAATGCATTGCACAGAGTGCAAGGTTCTGGAGTGCATTGTATAGAGTGCAAGGTTCAGGAATGCATTGTACAGAGTGCAAGGTTCAGGGATGAAGTGTGTACAGAGTGCAAGGTTCAGGGATGAAGTGTGTACAGAGTGCAAGGTTCAGGAGTGTGTTGCACAGGGGGCAAGGTTCAGGAGTGCATTGCACAGAGTGGAAGGGTCAGGAGTGCGTTACGTACATGGTGCAAGGTTCAGGAATGTGTTGTACAGAGTGCAAGGTTCAGGAGTGTGTTGTACAGAGTGCAAGGTTCGGGAATGAGTTGTACAGAGTGGAAAGTTCAGGAATGCGTTGTACAGAGTGCAAGGTTCAGGAGTGCGTTACATACACAGTGCAACATTCAGGACTGTGTTGTACAGAGTACAAGGTTTAGAAATGCATTGTGCAGAGTGCAAGGTTCAGGAGTGCATTGTACAGAGTGCAGGGTTCAGGAGTGCATTGTACAGAGTGCAAGGTTCAGGAATTAAGTGTGTACAGAGTGCAAGGTTCAGGAGTGCGTTATACAGAGTGCAAGGTTCAGGACTGCATTGTACAGAGTGCAAGGTTCAGGAGTGCGTTACGAACATGGTGCAAGGTTCAGGAATGCATTGTACAGAGTGCAAGCTTCAGGAGTGCATTGTACAGAGTGCAATGTTCAGGAGTGTGTTGTACAGAGTGCAAGGTTCAGTACTGTGTTGTACAGAGTGCAAGGTTCAGAAATGCATTGCACAGAGTGCAAGGTTCTGGAGTGCATTGTATAGAGTGCAAGGTTCAGGAATGCATTGTACAGAGTGCAAGGTTCAGGGATGAAGTGTGTACAGAGTGCAAGGTTCAGGGATGAAGTGTGTACAGAGTGCAAGGTTCAGGAGTGTGTTGCACAGGGGGCAAGGTTCAGGAGTGCATTGCACAGAGTGGAAGGGTCAGGAGTGCGTTACGTACATGGTGCAAGGTTCAGGAATGTGTTGTACAGAGTGCAAGGTTCAGGAGTGTGTTGTACAGAGTGCAAGGTTCGGGAATGAGTTGTACAGAGTGGAAAGTTCAGGAATGCGTTGTACAGAGTGCAAGGTTCAGGAGTGCGTTACATACACATTGCAACATTCAGGACTGTGTTGTACAGAGTACAAGGTTTAGAAATGCATTGTGCAGAGTGCAAGGTTCAGGAGTGCATTGTACAGAGTGCAAGGTTCAGGAATAAAGTGTATACAGAGTGCTAGGTTCAGGGGTGCTTTTTACAGTTCAAGGTTCAGGGCTGCGTTTTACAGAGTGCAAGGTTCAGGAGTGCGTTGTACATGGTGCAAGGTTCAGGAGTGCATTACATGCAGAGTGCAATGTTCAGGACTGTGTTGTACAGAGTTCAAAGTTCAGAAATGCGTTGAAAGGAGTGCAAGGTTCAGGACTGCGTTGCACAAACAATGGGGGGGGGGGGGGGCACAAGGATAGTGGGACTTTAAATGAGGTAGGTTGCTATTACAAATATCCAAATGAAAATAAAGTAGTCTCAAAATATTAAATTTATTTCTTGCTGCATGGTAAAATCCATCATGCAGCAATAATCAATAAATAGAATAAATCAAATATCACATGTTCACAGTACAAATACAGACAATCCAGGTATGGACATACAAGAGGTAATAAAGGAAATGTCTTGTTAGGCATATACACATAATAAATAGATATATAATAGCAGATAAATATATCATACAAAGGCATATATATATATATATATATATATATATATATATATATATATATACATATGTATATATGTATATATATATCAAATACATAGCAAGAATAGATCCAGTGGCTCATAGGCTCTTTTATAAATAATCCGTAATCCATATCCTGATAAATCTTCATATTTTATGGCTTTACGTGTTTCGTGGAATTATCATCAACTCTGCAGGAGCTTGGTACAAATTTTCTGTAAATAAGGACTAGTTTAAGCTCAAAAAATTGTATATGGATAAGGAAACACACCGATACGTTCCCTCAAAAGTTTTCAAAAATCTAAGGTTCTGATACTCACATATAAAAAACAACAAAGAAAATTGCAGAGAAAATCGCATCGTCTCCCGTTGCTAAATGCACTGTGTGGATGTACGCCTGATCCGGGGCTGATTCCTCCATTTCTTTTGTGGTATTTTTTCCTCTTCTCTCTCCCCCCCCCCCCCCCCATTTTTGGACCAAATGGCGTTTACCCGCCTCATGCGTTTTTCTCAGCGATTCTCTTTGTTGTTTTTTTATATGTAGGTATTAGATTTTTGAAAATATTTGAGGGAAGGTATCCGTGTGTTTCCTTATCCATATTTTTTGAGCTTAAACTAGTCCTTATTTACAAAAAATTCGTACCAAGCTCCTGCAGAGTTGATGACAATTCCACAAACGCGTAGAGCCATAAAATATGAAATATGAAGATTTATCAGGATATGGATTACGGGTTATTTATGAAAGAGCCTATGAACCACTGCATCTATCCTTGCTATGTATTTGATATATGCAGAGTGCAAGGTTCAGGACTGCATTGTACAGAGTGCAATGTTCAGAAATGCATTGTACAGAGTGCAAGGTTCAGGAGTGCGTTACGTACAGAGTGCAAGGTTCAGGAATGTGTTGTACAGAGTGCAAGGTTCAGGAGTGCGTTACGTACAGAGTGCAAGGTTCAGAGGTGAGTTATGTACAGAGTGCAAGGTTCAGGAATGCGTTGTACAAAGTGCAAGGTTTAGGAGTGCATTACATACATAGTGCATAGTTCAGGAGTGCATTACATGCAGAGTGCAAGGTTCCAGAATGCGTTGTATGGAATGCAAGGTTCAGGAGTGCATTACATACAGAGTGCAAGGTTCAGGAGTGCGTTGTACCAAGTGCAAGGTTCAGGAGTGCGTTGTACCAAGTGCAAGGTTCAGGAATGCGTTACGTACAAAATGCAAGGTTCAGGAAGGTGTTGTACAGAGTGCAAGGTTCAGGAGTGCGTTATGTACATAGTGCAAGGTTCAGGAAGGTGTTGTACAGAGTGCAAGGTTTAGGAACGCATTGTACAGGGTGCAAGGTTCAGGAATGCATTGTACAGAGTGCAAAGTTCAGGAGTGCATTGTACAGAGTGCAAGGTTCAGGAGTGCATTGTACAGAGTGCAAGGTTCAGGAATGTGTTGTACAGAGTGCAAGGTTCAGGAGTGCATTATGCACAAAATGCAAGGTTCAGAAGTGCGTTGTACATAGTGCAAGGTTCAGGAGTGCATTATGTGCAGGGTGCAAGGTTCAGGATTGCGTTGTACCGAGTGCAAGGTTCAGGACTGTGTTGTACAGAGTGCAAGGTTCAGGGGTGCATTGTACATGGTGCAAGGTTCAGGAATGCGTTACATACAGGATGCAAGGTTCAGGAGTGCATTACATACAGGGTGCAAGGTTCAGGAGTTCATTGCACAGAGTGCAAGGTTCAGGAGTGCGCTACGTACATGGTGCAAGGTTCAGGAATGCATTGTACAGAGTGCAATGTTTAGGAGTGCGTTAGGTACAGACTGCAAGGTTCAGGAGTGCGTTATGTACAGAGTGCAAGGTTCAGGAATTAAACTGCAAAGACACCAATAATTAAACATAGCACGCTTATCTTAAAATCTTGATTAGCAATACAGGAGGCCAGGAAGAATGGTGGCATCAGATGGATCACAAATGAGTGCAGCCAGGGATGGGTGGGCAAGCCAGGGGCGTACAGCTGCAATGAGAGTGAGAGTGATTGGAGCTGTCAAATTGAAGCTCTGATGTCGGGTATGGGTGGACCCGTGCATAGACAAACAGCCGGTGTGTAAACATTGCTGGCCGAGGAGGAAGGTGGCGGGGGGTGGGACCAATTGTAACTACTGCAGGTGTACCCACAACAGTGTATAATAAACCTAAATTATACACTGCTGTGGGTGCACATACAGTAGTTATGATTGGTCCCACCCCCTGCCACCTTCTTCCCCAGCCAGCAATGTATAAACACCCACTGTTTGTCTATGCATGGACAGTCTTACAAAGGGGGCCCTGCATATCAGCCCGGCCCATATCCCGACATCAGAGTTAAAATTTTACAGCTCCACCTAATCTCATTGCCCCTGGCTTGCCCACCAATCACTGGATGTGCTGGATAGATATTTACACAGCGCTGAGGTATGTAGCCCTGGGTTCACGGCCAACCGCAGGCCTTGGAACTTGGCGCTAATAAATCTAAAGGAGCAATAGGAGGCCCACTTGCGGCTATAGCCCTGGTTAGCTCCCCCCTCTCGTCGCTACTGTCTCCAGGTATGGCTGGAGCTGTTGACGATAGATAGTAGATTTTTAAGGTTTTTACATCTGAAGCTGAAATTTGACTTTTAGTCATTGTGCTATATTGTGCAGTAAACTGCAAATTTTAGGGCATGTTACCACTCCGCATGACCAGTGGTGCATTTTTAATGGCATCTCAACAAACCTTGCCAACGCATCCCAGAGCATCTTAATGCAAAGATGAGGTGTAGTGTGCTGATTATAAAAAAGGACGTCCTTGTTTTGAGCCCTGAATCAAAGTGGATGGGCTGCGTTAACGCAACACACATCAATGTGCAAAATTCTAGAGGAAAATATGTGGCCAACAATTATAAAAAAATTATTGTATTATAATAAATCATGCTGATCCAAAGCAGTACGTTCTGAGTTACTGACCAGAAACTAGTATGCAAATCAAAAAGTCTTCCTTTGCTTACTATATGCTTCTTCTTGGTCAATACTGAAAAAAAGAGACAGCTGGGCAACCTAAAATGAAATTAGCAATGCAATCATATGTATTTGTTTTAGTACAGTTTTTTCTTTAAAGTCAAATTTTTAACTCTCTACTTTAAAACTGGACATTTTTACTTGGTTCACCTTTGGAAAAAATGCAAGTTTTTGCAGGGGAAAAAAATGTGCATTTATTATCTTATTTAAAGGAGCCTGCAAAGCATTGCACCCCTAATCATTGTCAGTGTCCTCACTATGGGCTTTCAGTTACTGTGCTGGAGGAGGTGTCAATGAACTATAAATGTCCTGATTACTGCACTTCTAGTCCTACAAGTCCAAGTCCATCTGCAAGATCTTTTTTCAGAGATCTGCCCGCTTGTGTAAACAGAGCGGCCGGATCTCCTAAGTGACAGGCAGGGACATATAGCATGGTTCAGCATAGCTAAACATGCGATCTGTCCCTGACTCACTCAGTCACCTCCCCCCACACACGTTAGTAAGCACCAGGCATACATTAACCCCTCCCTCTCCAATAAAATTAACCCCTTCCCTGCCAGTGTCATTTTTACAGTAACAGTGCATATACAGTGGGTACGGAAAGTATTCAGACCCCCTTAAATTTTTCACTCTTTGTTATATTGCAGCCATTTGCTAAAATCATTTAAGTTCATTCTTCTTCCTCATGAATGTACACATAGCACCCCATACTGACAGAAAAACACAGAATTGTTGACATTGTTGCAGATTTATTAAAAAAGAAAAACTGAAATATCACATGGTCCTAAGTATTCAGACCCTTTGCTCAGTATTTAGTAGAAGCCCCCTTTTGATCTAATACAGCCAGGAGTCTTTTTGGGAAAGATGCAACAAGTCTTTCACACCTGGATTTGGGGATCCTCTGCCATTCCTCCTTGCAGATCCTCTCCAGTTCTGTCAGGTTGGATGGTAAACGTTGGTGGACAGCCATTTTTAGGTCTCTCCAGAGATGCTCAATTGGGTTTAAGTCAGGGCTCTGGCTGGGCCATTCAAGAACAGTCACGGAGTTGTTGTGAAGCCACTCCTTCGTTATTTTAGCTGTGTGCTTAGGGTCATTGTCTTGTTGGAAGGTAAACCTTCGGCCCAGTCTGAGGTCCAGAGCACTCTGGAGAAGGTTTTTGTCCAGGATATCCCTGTACTTGGCCGCATTCATCTTTCCCTCGATTGCAACCAGTCGTCCTGTCCCTGCAGCTGAAAAACACCCCCACAGCATGATGCTGCCACCACCATGCTTCACTGTTGGGACTGTATTGGACAGGTGATGAGCAGTGCCTGGTTTTCTCCACACATACCGCTTAGAATTAAGGCCAAAAAGTTCTATTTTGGTCTCATCAGACCAGAGAATCTTATTTCTCACCATCTTGGAGTCCTTCAGGTGTTTTTTAGCAAACTCCATGCGGGCTTTCTGTCACGGAACCATGAACCAGACGTACAACAACAGATAAGTGAAAATAAGAAGGCTTTATTGAAAATCAAGCTGTAAAGCAAAAGTCCAAACGGATGGCGAAACCGAGGCAGAGTCCTTGCGAAGCCAGAGGTCAGGAACCAGGAGGGTAGTCAGACGAAGCCGGGATCAGGAACCAGCAGGGTAGTCAGACGAAGCCAGGATCAGGAACCAGCAGGGTAGTCAGACG